>NC_084741.1:41391153-41408653 GCF_033978785.1 Entelurus aequoreus | reverse complement strand
ACTCTGCAAGTTCTTAAAGAGCGGCGCTTAATTATACTTGATTCATTTGTCGCTAATTAATGCAGAATAAAAATGACTCTTAGCTACCTGTTCATTAATCAGAAGAATAATTAGGCTGTCAGTGAGTTCATGAAAAATGTTTTGACTAAGATTCTAACTCATTGCTTGAACCTGGTGAGGACGTTTGACTGTGTCCTTCATATTCTGTATGAATTATGAATTCATATCCAGCCATACATATTTATCCAGGCTGCAGGCAGCCTTGAATAATGGAAACATCTGCATAAACACCCACACTTCCCCTACGAAGAACACCGCAGTACATTACACTATTATGAAGGCTGGACATTTATCAATATGATACATATGTAATGTTTTGTCCTACAGGCGCAAACATACCATCTAAAAGGCACATTCTGTTGAGTTATGAACATGACTTCTATTGTTCACACGCTGCCACCTAGTGGTCAAGATCCGGAGGTACAAATTGCCTTTTCAGTACTGCTTATTATTATTCAGTTTCTTACCCTAAATATCGTAAACATGAAAAACAGTTTTGTTAGAGGAATATTTTCCCACCTTTGGGCAGAGCGTGAACTGTACATGAGATCTCATATCGTGTGTTTTGCACCCTTGCAAACACACACACACATTGTATCTCATTTAGCTTCTGCAAGAAGAGGTGCCAGCCAGGAAGGAACAAGAAAAAGGGAGAATGGACATATGTTAATGCACCAAGTTAACTTTTAGTTTCGATCCATGCCTATGGAGGGAAATTACTACCAAAACTCCACTGCTCAATCTCTAAATTAAGCTGTACGTTTTCCCTCTCTTCTGTCCGCCATTTTACTCCCCACCCTGCTTCTTCTTTGTTATTTTTGGCGGACGGCAATTTGCGCAAACACCAGGAGCTCTGATGGCCTTAAATTGACTCAGCAGCACCTCAGCATCGTCGTAGAGTGTGAATTACAGGTGCTTTGAGTGCGAGTGTGTGTGGATCGAATATCACAGCCAAACATTTTTACTTGCGTTTTTTAATTGCAGAAAATATGTTTTTATACTTCCAAATCGTTTTTTTAATTGAAGAAACTTTTTTAAATATTTGCATTTCGTTTTTTACTTGCAGAATATATATATATATACACTACAGTTCAAAAGTTTGGTGTCACATTGAAATGTCCTTATTTTTGAAGGAGAAGCACTGTACTTTTCAATGAAGATAACTTTAAACTAGTCTTAACTTTAAAGAAATACACTCTATACATTGCTAATGTGGTAAATGACTATTCTAGCTGCAAATGTCTGGTTTTTGGTGCAATATCTACATAGGTGTATAGAGGCCTATTTCCAGCAACTATCACTCCAGTGTTCTAATGGTACAATGTGTTTGCTCGTTGGCTCAGAAGGCTAATTGATGATTAGAAAACCCTTGTGCAATCATGTTCACACATCTGAAAACAGTTTAGCTCGTTACAGAAGCTACAAAACTGACCTACCTTTGAGCAGATTGAGTTTCTGGAGCATCACATTTGTGGGGTCAATTAAACGCTCACAATGGCCAGAAAAAGAGAAATTTCATCTGAAACTCGACAGTCTATTCTTGTTCTTAGAAATGAAGGCTATTCCACAAAATTGTTTGGGTGACCCCAAACTTTTGAACGGTAGTGTATTTTTTTTTTTTACTTGCAGAAATGTTTTACATTTTGCAAATGTTTTTTTTACTTTGCAGAAACTTTTTTTTAACTTGCAAATCGTTTTTTATACTTGCAAATAATTTTTTACTTGCACAAAAAAGTTTATTTGCACATTCTTTTACTTGCACAATATTGTTTTTTTTACTTGCAAATTGTTTTTTTACTTGCAGAATTTTTTTTTTAAATTTGCAATTCGTTTTTTACTTTGCAGAAAATAGTTTTTTTTACTTGTGAATTGTTTTTTACTTGCAGAAAAACAATGTTTTTACTTGCAAATCGTTTACTTGCATCATTTTTTTAAAAACTTGCAAATCGTTTTTTTACTTGCAGAATTTTTTTTTTTACTTGCAAATCGTTTTTACTTGCAGAAAAACAATTTAACTTGCAAATCGTTTTTTACTTGCAGAATATTGTTTTTACACAAAAAAAATATTATTTTACTTTTTTACTATTTAACATTACGTTTTTTTTACGTGCAAATATTTTTTTACTTGCAGACATACTGTAAATTTTTATACTTGCAGAAAAATAATGTTTTACTTGTAGAAAACTTTTTTATTTGCAAATCATTTTATACTTTGCATAAAATTGTTTTTTTTCTCGCAAATTGTTTTTACTTGCGAATCGTTTTTTCCTTGCAGAAACTTTTTTTTTTACTTGCAAAAATTTTTTTTACTTGCATAAAATTTTTTTTTTTTACTTGCAAATTGTTTTTTTTACCTGGAGATCGCTTTTTGTTTGTTGAAGAAAACAGTCTTTATATTTGCAAATTGTTTTTTTACTTGCAGAAAATATATATTTTTTTTACCTGCGGATCATTTAGTTGAATAAATTTGCTTTTTTACTTGCGAATCGCAGGGCGTGAATAAAACATTTTTGTGGAGTAATTTCACTCCTATAGGGACAAAAGCATGTGAGGAGGGCGACTATTTTAGAGATTTTTCCGGACTCTGTCCTCTCTCCAGTGCTGGTATTGCTATTGTTTGACTCTTTTTTTGTGGAATAAATTGTTAAACTTCAAGTCACCTGTCATTAGACCGCCTTAGATCTAAAAGGACCTGGGGGATCTCTTCCCTCTTAACGGGAGGGTCACAGTAGTATCTTAGAAATAATCTACAAGACAGAGTAAAGCGACAATTACCATGTCCTTGAACGCACTCTCGATGGCGCCGACCATCAGGCTTTCTTGCGACACTTTCTTCTCGGCGAAGAAGCGCGTGGGCGGAACGCTGGGTGAGGCCGGTGCCCCCGCCGCCCCTCGTAGAGACACGGCCCTGGTGAGGGCTCGCTGGGACGTAGGGGTTAGGTAGGTGCGGGCGGGCTCCTCGCTCAGGCAGGTAGGAGGCTGCAGGTCGGGCGCGCACAGGATGTCAATGACCTCCTGTAGGTGCAGTGCGATGTGGTGATGGAGAAGGCGGGACGCCACCACGGCCGCGCCCCAACCGGCGTGACCGTCGAACAGCGCCCAGTAGTGGAAAGTCAGGTTGTCGGTGTTGGCCTGGCAAACAAACAGTCATTAGTCTAGAAGTATTCATAACACTGTTAAAGTGAACTTTTATCAGGTGCATGAATACAAACACAACCAATGTTGTAATGGTGCTACGGAGTGAAACTGCTTTCTCAGCATTAATACGAAGATGAAGGGAAAGGTAGAGTGTTTACATTTACATGTAGAATACATTAGAATGTATGTAAGCTGCTCTGGTGTGGACTTGTTCTTAAAATACAATTTAAATACTAAAACCTGTTTGTGCATCTATAAGGTGGGATCACATTTACATACACACACGCATATTACATACGTACAGTACATACTGTGCAAACAGTTTACCAACGGTACATACATACACACATTACAAACATACATACTAGAGGTGGTAATCTTTGGCCACTTCACGATTCGATTATGATTCAATTAAAAATCTATTTTTTTGATACATTAATTTATGTACATTGATGAAGTTTTACATTTCTTTTCGTTTCACTAAATAAGCGTTTATCACTTGCAACAGTTAAATGAATTCCCACATGTGTTAAGGTAATGGAAATGTGTACAAAACTGGAACATAAGTGCCCTAAAATAAAGGAGCTGGTCGGATCTCTGGGTGAGGTGCACTCACTGCAGTCAGCCAAATTATAGAACTGTCTGCATTACTTTATTTGCAATAAATAAATCAATTGGTGACGGTATAGCTCGGTTGGTAGAGCGGCCGTGTCATCAACTTGAGGGTTGCAGGTTCGATCCCCGCTTCTGCCATCCTAGTCACTGCTGTTGTGTCCTTGGGCAAGACACTTTACCCACCTGCTCCCAGTGCCACCCACACTGGTTTAAATGTAACTTAGATATTGGGTTTCACAATGTAAAGCGCTTTGAGTCACTTGAGAAAAAGCGCTATATAAATGTAATTCACTTCACTTCCATTATGGACGTTTACTAATCGATTTTATAATTGTCTATGTCCGAATTGCGATGGATCTCAAAATAGATGATCTCCCCCACCTCTAGTACATACATACATAGTTTACCATTGGTACATACGCACATTACATACATATATACATACATAAAGTACAAACACACATTCAATACGTACATACATTACATACGGTTCATGCACATATTACATACATACACTTATCACATTGATTATACATGCAATGTAATGTGTGTACATTACTGACCACATAACTTTCCTCCAGAAGGTCTTATGTTTGTCCATGTGATGTCAGATGAAACAAAAATGGAGCTGTTTGGCCACAATACCCAGCAATATGTTTGGAGAAGAAAAGGTGAGGCCTTTAATCCCAGGAACAACAAACCTACCGTCAAGCATGGTGGTGGTAGTATTATGCTCTGGGCCTGTTTTGCTGCGAATGGAACTGGTGCTTTACAGAGAGTAAATGGGACAATGAAAAAGGAGAATTACCTCCAAATTCTTCAGGACAACCTAAAATCATCAGCCTGGAGGTTGGGTCTTGGGTGCAGTTGGGTGTTCCAACAGGACAATGACCCCAAACACACGTCAAAAGTGGTAAAGGAATGGCTAAATCAGGCTAGAATTAAGGTTTTAAAATGGCCTTCCCAAAGTCCTGACTTAAACGTGTGGACAATGTTGAAGAAACAAGTTCATGTCAGAAAACCAACAAATTTAGCTGAACTGCACCAATTTTGTCAAGAGGAGTGGTCAAAAATTCAACCAGAAGCTTGTGGATGGCTACCAAAAACGCCTTATTGCAGTGAAATGTTATACATACATAAGTACACATTAAATATATAATGTATGTAATGTGTGTATGTATAATATACATACATACGCAGACATTACATACATACGCACACATTACATACAGTGTATACAAACACTAACTATGTACAAACATTAAAAATATACACACATTACATACATACAAACATTAAATATATACGCACATTACATACATACAAACATCAAATATATACACACATTACATATATAATGTATTTAATGTGTATATATCTACTGTGTGTATGTCTGTAATGTGTGTATACTATATATACTGGCTCGCTGACAACAAGCTATCCATCCACTTGGGTAAAACAGAATCCATCCTGTTTGGGTCCCACATCAAACTTAAGAGAGTCAATCACTTCACCATAAAAGTAGGTGACAGTGTCATCACCAGGAAAGATGAGGTCACCTACCTAGGTTCCATTCTAGAGGCTAACCTTTCCTGTGATAAAATGGCAACCAAGGTAATCAAAAAGGTTAACCAACGAACGAGATTTCTCTACAGAATTTCCTCTCTGGTCAACAAAAGCACCTTGAGGATTCTGGCGGGAACTCTCGTTCAACCCTTTTTCGATTACGCATGCACCTCCTGGTACCCTAGCACCTCCAAAACCCTCAAATCTAAACTCCAAACATCTCAGAACAAGCTAGTCAGGTTACTTCTAGACCTCCACCCCAGATCCCACCTCACTCCTACCCACTTCTCTAAAGTGGGCTGGCTCAAGGTGGAGGACAGAGTTAAACAACTTGCACTGAGCCTAGTCTATAAAATCCGCTACACCTCCCTGATACCGAAGTACATGTCAAACTACTTCCTTAACGTAAATGACCGCCATAACCACAACACCAGGGGGTGCTCCACTAACCACGTTAAACCCAGATTCCGAACTAACAAAGGTCTTAACTCATTCTCTTTCTATGCCACATCAATGTGGAATGCGCTCCCAACAGGTATAAAAGAAAGGGCAACTCTATCCTCCTTCAAAACCGCTATAAAAGTTCACCTCCAGGCAGCTACAACCCTAAACTAACACCCTCCCCGGATTGCTAATAATCAAATGTAAACAATCAAATGCAGATTCTTTTTCTTATGCCTTCTGATCTCTCTCTCTGTCTCTCTCTCTCTCTCTCTCTCTCTCTCTCTCTCTCTCTCTCTATGTCCACTACTTGATGTCCATATCCCCACCCCCCCACCCCACCCCCCCTCCACACTCCTGATTGTAAATAATGTAAATAATTCAATGTGATTATGTGTGATGACTGTATTATGATGATAGTATATATGATAGTATATATCTGTATCATGAATCAATTTAAGTGGACCCCGACTTAAACAAGTTGAAAAACTTATTCGGGTGTTACCATTTAGTGGTCAATTGTACGGAATATGTACTTCACTGTGCAACCTACTAATAAAAGTCTCAATCAATCAATCAATACATACACGCACACTACTACGTACTAGAAATCGACCGATATGTTTTTTTCAGGACCGATACTGATTATTAGTAGTCATGCCAAGTGCAGGACTAATAGACTAAAAAACTCCTTTTGTCCCACACGCCATAAGACTGTACAACTCCTCTCTGGGGGGAGGGGGGTGGGGGTACTAGGATGACAGGGGATGCAAAACAATAACATATACCCCCATTATTTATTATTTACTTTTTAAATTCGATCTCAATTCTGTACACTGCTGCTGGAATTTTAATTTTCCTGAGGGAACGCTCCTGAAGGAATCAATAAAGTACTATCTATCTATCAATCTATCTATCAAGGCGGTCGATAACCGATATTTGGAGCCGATATTAATTTGCAGTAAAAGTTATTTAAACACGAGTATACGGCAGTAAACAGCTGCACAAGGCATTAAGTTGTTTTTTAAACACTTTTTTTTAGGAAACGTCGGACTAGTAGCGACATAATATGTTATGAGCCGCCAGTTTTGTGGTTAATTTAGCAGAAAAAAAGATTAGGGGACGTGTGTCTAAGAGGAGCGTCGACATTTGCACTTTAAAATATAGAAAATCTCCTGGGAAAATTGGTAAAAATGTGTGATTTTTGTCTTGTCTTTGCCCGTTTACGTATATACCTAACTTTAAGGACGGAAGAGGCTTTTCAAGCTCTGGCTTCTCCTTGGCACCGTTTATTTACCGGTACCACAGAATGTGGTGGTGAACACATGTACCGTTACATCCCGATTGAGAGCTGTACACAACATTTGGACTTTGCCGTGCAGCCAAATAATTTGACTATAAAACAGTCAACATATTGTCGATCACACTCTTTATAAAGTCAACATAGCGGATGCGGTCCCTAAATGCACCGCAGCGTAAAGTGACTTTAAACATTATCCCCTTCGGTACAAGACTATTTTAATTACATCCACACTTCTTGACCCTAAACTTTGAGCCTGTCATCTTATCTAATCTTTCGCTTGGCGATTGCTAGGAGACATACCAGGTCCTCCATGAGGGCCAGACCCTCTCCGTTGGGCAGCGAGGATCTTCTCTTCACCGCCAGCACCTCGCAGCAGGCCTGGTCCTCATTTAGAGTGCTCTTCCCCGAATTGATCACCCTGGGGAGAGAGCATGTGACCTTCTTATGACAGGTAAAACACACACAAAGTCACTTGTCTACATTTACAGTGGGACAGGAAGTACAACACTACAGTAGTATGATGAGTTACAGTACTTTAAGGTACTGAAGAGAGGCTGTTGGAAACGTATTATTGATAACCATATCTTTTAACTTTAAAAATGATGTAGAGCGCTTGAAAAGGTGTAAAAAGAGCACACTGCTCAGTCAGCAATAATACCACTAATACAATTTATACCAACAGTTGAAAAACATTTTAAACCGCATGCAGAGGTAGATATTTCTATCTGGCTCTCAACGAAGGCGGACGCATTCCCCTCCCTCTCTCTCTCTCCCCTGCTTTGCTTCTTTGTCCTTGTCTTAACTTTCTAAGAGCCTCTCTTTTGCACTGTTGTCCGAAATCTAAAACATGGAATTGATCATCTTCTCGACGAGAAGCTCAGGTTCGGGGGACTCTGCCCGTCCTGACGGAGACATGAGGGACTCTTGGGAGAAGTGGCGAGTTCTGTACCTGGTGGTTCGCTCCGTGGAAGACATTCAAGACATCTATCTATTTGGAACTGTCATAACAGGGCATCTGCTGACTGGATTGGCAAATTTGGAAGACGATGGCAGCCCAAAGGCGTCGTGATGGATGGGGTGTGCAGAGCTGTGGGTATCCAGACTTTGGCAGTCCCGGAATTGACCAGAAAATTGGACAAAATCTCGGAGAAGCTTTCCATTCAGAAAGGCCAAATTAATTAATTGATCAATCTGAGAGCCAGAATGGACAATCAGAGCAGACAGACTATTGAAATGTAATTGTTCACTCGAACCGAAACAATCCTTAGCTATAATTCAACTCCCTCTGCAATGGCCTTGGCAAGGCCGTGCCGTGAACAAAATCCCAACCCCCTTCTTTAAGGACACCTAGGATGTTGACTCTGTTCCTGTAACGCTCGGGTCGCATGACAGCGATAATTGGTGTGTTCCCAGGATGCAGAGAGCATAGTAGGCAGCGTGCAGGTAAGAGGGTCTTAGACAAAAACACAGGACGAGTGCAGCAGGAGATGCACTGGAGCACAGGGAAGGCTAGGCAATGACAACATAACTAAAACAGGCTTTAAAGCAAACTAACAGAATTCTGAAAGAGCAAAACAGTTTACCTCTCCCAAGAAGCGTGAAAACAAACACAATGTCGGTGGGCCAGGCTCAACTTAAATAGTCCTAATTGCTAACACAAAACAGATGCGTGAATCAGTGCTCTGGGACAGACGCGAAGCGGTTACGGGAAAAAGCCACTAAAACAGAACCAAAATAAGAGCGCGGGACAGGAAGTGAAACACTAAACAGGAAAAACCCAAACAAACTCAAAATACGGCATGATCTGATGTTACAGATCATGACAATTCCGGGTTGCCGAGCGGAGCGCCCTCCAAGCTTATGGATAAAACACGCACCCATGGACTACTAAACACTAGGGTTGCAGCTAACGATTATTTTGATAGTCGATTAGTCGACTAATCGGATTATAAGGCATACACATATTTAACGGCTCTAATTTTTCCATCAACTTCTAAATGCAGTTATTTTAGAGATGTGCTTACAAACAACAAAGATGACTAATTCATTCAAAAATATTTATTTACACTGTAAATGTGTTGCTCATTCAGTGCTAAAAAAACCCAATATGTATTTAAAAAACATTTACAATAGCAGCAAGAAAAACAAAACATAAAATCTAACCTCTAAAAGAAAATCATTTTGTGATGTTTAAAAAGTTGCACACTGGAATATTGACTATTGATTAACTATTGGCAGTTTTAACACTCTAATACAGTGTTTTTCAACCTTTTTTGAGACAAGGCACATTTTTTGCGTTGAAAAAATCCAGAGGCACACCACCAGCAGAAATCATTAAAAAATGAAACTCAGTTGACAGTAAAAAGTCGTTGTCGCAATTGTTGAATATGACTTTAAACCATAACCAACCATGCATAAATATAGCTCTTGTCTCAAAGTAGGTGTACTGTCACGACCCGTCAGATCACGCTGTGACTTATTTTGAGTTTTTTGCTGTTTTCCTGTGTGTAGGGTTTTAGTTCTTGTCTTGCGCTCCTATTTTGGTGGCTTTTTCTCTTTTCTTGGTGTTTTCCTGTAGCAGTTTCATGTCTTCCTTTGAGCGATATTTCCCGAATCTACTTTGTTTTAGCAATCAAGAATATTTTGGTTGTTTTTATCCTTCTTAGTGGGGACATTGTTGATTGTCATGTCATGTTCGGATGTACATTGTGGACGCCGTCTTTGCTCCACAGTAAGTCTTTGCTGTCGTCCAGCATTCTGTTTTTGTTTACTTTGTAGCCAGTTCAGTTTTAGTTTTGTTCTGCATAGCCTTCCCTAACTTTCATTGCCTTTTCTTAAGGGCACTCACCTTTTGTTTATTTTTAGTTTAAGCATTAGACACCTTTTTACCTGCACACTGCCTCCCGCTGTTTCCGACATCTACAAAGCAAATAGCTACCGGCTGCCACCTACTGATATGGAAGAGTATTACACGGTTACTCTGCCAAGCTCTAAACAGCACCGACACTCAACAACAACACATAATTTGCAGACTATAATTAGTGGTTTGCAAAAAATATTTTTAACCCAAATAGGTGAAATTAGATAATCTCCCACGGCACACCAGACTGTATCTCACGGCACACTTATTCTTATGGTACCTACGCATTGGTGCCTGTGTGTGTGGTTTGCATTTGTTATTGTGCCCTTTTTCACGGCATTGCAAATTGACGCTGCTTTAAAACGTACTTGAATTGAGTAGTTGAGTTTAGCTAGCTGACTTTGGCTAAAAGGATAGTTAGTTATTTTTCACACAACTTCGTCTCAAGGTAGAAGCCAACAGTCTTATTGAGGTTGAGACTGTGTCCTCCCTCCAGACGTTCGACATCATGTCTCCGCATTAAATGCTGGCGTATCACAGATGTACTGCCATGAAAACAAGGGCCGCTTTGCAAAATGAGCAAGGTATTCATGATTTTAACAAGAATAAGAGGAAATATCCTCAAACTTTATATGTTATCGCCGCCCACCCCCTGTTGCAAGTCTGTAGTTGTGTGTGCTGTAACATGTGCTTATTGTTTTTTTTACCGGTCTCAAACTGAGCCCCCCGCCCTCCCATATGATCTTCTATTGGACGCTTGTACTAAAAAGTAATTTTGTTGTATTTTCTTTAAGTGCAATGACAAAGTTCTATTCTATCCTCGATAAACCCCTCATGCTTCTTCTAATGCAGGGGTGTCAAACTTGTTTTCATTGAGGGCCACATCGCAGTAATGGCTGCCTTCAGAGGGCTGCATTTTAAAAATGTATTAAAATTATTCATGAGGGCAGTAACCTGTGATTAATCATAAAAAATTAAAAAAAAAAAACTTTTGACAGCATTGATATACATTTGTGGGAGTAATCCCCTCATATTATTACATTATTGTCTATGCACTTGATTATTAGATTTACAAATTAATGGATACATCATACGTAAAGGTGACAAGCAAATATTCTGTTTATTTTGATCTTTACTACCATATTTTTGTAATACACTATACAATAATGTATTATTTGGCATAATTAGATAATAACGTTTAAAAGATTAAAAAAATGTTCTGTCAAAATTGAAAGAATTATTTGCATTTATCCATCCATCCATTTTCTACCGCTTATTCCCAGGCTTTCGCGGGCCTCATACAATGATGTGGCGTGCCAGATCTGGCCCCTGGGCCTTGTGTTGATACAAAATAAATACCAGGAGGTTGCCTACAGCCACAGCTGTTAATGCCATTCAGAAACCTTTGTGCTTCTCTGCTTTTGACCACGCACGCGACAATACAATACTCCTGTTGATTGACTAGAGGTGTTAATTGGGGATGTGCAAAGGTCATAAAGACGTTCACACACGTATGCAGCTGGCAGATGGCGCCCCACCGCCGCGCTCTGCAATTAGCTGCACCGCAGGAGGCGTCACGTCTGCTGTTGGCCTTTATCAAACATGCAGATGTGCACAGTGTGACACGAGCTGTCAATGGCAGGTTCAAAGGGCGCTTTATTACCTCCAGGCGGGAGGCCATGTTTGCTATCAGTCACCAGCAAACAACCGGAATTAAGTAAAATGTGTGTCTCTGTATTTACTTCTCGGCATGTGGGCGTGGGGCACGTTAGGAAAACGAGAGGAGACTACACAACAGCAGCGTAAGATGACGTTTTTGTAATTTCTTGCCATATATCGGTACCAGATATTCAAACACAGCTTGTTTAGGAGCACCAAACATTGCTCCTTGGGCTGGGCAATATAGCTGAAAACTGTATCACAATATAAGTGTTTTGTATCGGTCGATGTCGATAATTATTGATATCTTTTATGACCGATCGAAAAAGAAAAATATATTGAATTTAAATATTTTTATTCCAAATGTAACCTTCCTCTGAGTATAATCCTCCCAGCTAACAAGGCGGAAAGGAACTGTCAACACTAACACGGGAAACACTCAAACGATGTAAACAAAACTCTAAAATCACATTGAACACTTAAAGGCCTACTGAAATGAAATGTTTTTATTTAAACGGGCATAGCAGATCTATTCTATGTGTCATACTTGATCATTTCGTGATATTGCCATATTTTTGCTGAAAGGATTTAGTAGAGAACAACGACGATAAAGATCGCAACTTTTGGTATCTGACAAAAAAAAGCCTTGCCCCTACCGGAAGTAGCGTGACGTAGTCAGTTGAACATTTCCGCAAAGTTCCCTATTGTTTACAGTGATGGCGGCCAGAAGTGAGAGCGATTCGGACCGAGAAAGCGACGATTTCCCCATTAATTTGAGCGAGGATGAAAGATTTGTGGATGAGGAAATTGCAAGTGAAAGACTAGTGGGGAGTGGAAGCGATTCAGATAGGGAAGATGCTGTGAGAGCCGGGGGTGACCTGATATTCAGCTGGGAATGACTACAACAGTAAATAAACAAAAGACATATATATACTCTATTAGCCACAACACAACCAGGCTTATATTTAATATGCCACAAATTAATCCCGCATAAAAACACCTAGGTGTTTGTTATACTAGCTCCTAGCTCCTAGCTCCCGTCTATATAACCCGCCAATACAATTCAAACACCTGCACAACACACACAATCACTCAGCCCAAAGGACCGTTCACCTAACCCAAGGTTCATAAAGCTTATATATTTAACCAAAGTTACGTACGTGACACGCACGTACGGGCAAGCGATCAAATGTTTGGAAGCGCAGCTGCGTACTCAGGGTACCGCGTCTGCGTCTGTGTATCCAAATCAAAGTAATCCTGGTAAGAGTCTGTGTTGTCCCAGTTCTCTACAGGCGTCTGTGTATCGAAGTCAAAGTCCTCCTGGTAAGAGTCTCTGTTGTCCGAGTTCTTCGATCTTGACTGCATCTTTCGGGAATGTAAACAAAGAAACACCGGCTGTGTTGTGTTGCTGACTTCCCTCGCAAAATACTCCGCTTCGCACCGACAACTTTCTTCTTTGCTTGCTCAGCTTCTTTCTCCATAATGCAATGAACAAATTGCAACAGATTCACCAACACAGATGTCCAGAATACTATGGAATAATGAGATGAAAACAGAGCTATTTTGTATTGGCTTCAATGGGGGAGCCATACCTCTGTTTCACTGGCTACGTCATGCGCATACGTCATCATCCAAAGGAGTTTTCAACCGGAAGTTTAGCGGGAAATTTAAAATTGCACTTTATAAGTTAACCCGGCCATATTGGCATGTGTTGCAATGTTAAGATTTCATCATTGATATATAAAATATCAGACTGCGTGGTCGGTAGTAGTGGGTTTCAGTAGGCCTTTAACAATAATCTCTTAAAACAAAGGTGCAACAATAAGGAATTTGTAAGAAATGTTTAATAAAGTGTAACAAAATAGTGCAAAGTGTGAAAAATGTAAACCTAGAGAAACCTGAGAAGAACTATTTTCTGTAGGTTTAGTCCAAGAAAGTTACAGCTGTGCTCTAAAGGGTGAGCGCAGCTAAAGTGAGGTATTAACGGTCTTGGTGGGGACGAGCGCCCTGCATCATTTACAGACCACATTGGTCAGACTACGGTCCGTTTTTAAAAAGTCCAAAAACTGCCATACTGTAGAGGTGACTTATTTTTTAACCACAATTTCTTCATTTTTACTTTCTCTTCTCACTCCATGCAAAGGTTTTTTTAGACCTTTATTTTGTTAGTTTTTTGTCAGACCGGATGTGGCGCATCGGGCTATTATTGGGAGGGAAGGATGTGTGCTGTGTCGTTCTCAGCTTGACGACACTGTTAAAGAAACAGAGAGCCTCTCAAGAAGCCACCGCCGTTCTGTTTGCACATTGATCTTACATGGATGATGTCGTTCACAACAACACAAGCTGATGAGATGTGTTGTGGGTGTATGGATTGTTCTTGCTACCTTTAGCTTCGTAGTTAAGTCGCTGTTTCAAGTGACCGTCTCGACATTGTTTAGTTTAGAACGGGACGGTTGAGTGAGCGCTACCGGACACATTATTTTCCCAAACAAATGTTTATTCTCCTCACAATGACAACATTTCACTTACATTTATGTCATTTTCCCTGATATTATTTTGAGTTTAACAGCAGATTCTGTTTTATTGACCAATTGACCATTCGCGGTTACGTAGATGCGGAAATCATATGCCTTATTTTTTTGTTGAGTGCAGTGATTATTGATTAGGAATATTAGCGATGTGTCAAGCAAAAAGTAGTAACCATGGTGACATCCCAAACCTCTCGTAGACATGCTCTTTTCTCACTCACTCGCTCCTCAGTAATTCGCATGCATGTTGCGCGGCCCATCCATCCATCCATTTTCTACCGCTTATTCCCTTTGGGGTCGCGATTGTTATAGTTTTATAATCATGAGAAGCCATAATCGAAATCAAAACCAAAATGTAATTAATTGTCCAGCCCTACTTGATAGTTGATACTGTTACCTGATTGGCTGTTAGCGTGCCACTACCACTGATCAGTGATCACTTCCTGTGTTGCTCGGTTACCAGAGAGCGAGTGCCTTTATTCATGCAACCAACCTTGCTTTGCAACTTCCAAACAAAAAAATTATTAAACGCATTTTATTTTACATGTTTTGATTGATTGATTGAGACTTTTATTAGTAGATTGCACAGTACAGTACGTATTCCGTACAATTGACCACTAAATGGTAACACCCGAATAAGTTTTTCAACTTGTTTAAGTCGGGGTCCACGTTAATCAATTCATGGTAAATGGTTAATCGCGATATATATTGTATCGTTTTATCTCGTAGCCCTAATTAGAACAATGTATTATCCCCTCACTTTTGGGAGAAGAGGCACTCAAATGCTTGTTTTTAGCATGAAGCCTGGACCGTGGACACTGTATAACCTCTGACCCGCCCCTAGATTGGTGAGCCCGCCCCCTGTACACGCCCACCACTCACGGAGGGCAGCTTTGTTAGAACAAAAAAAAAAGATTTGCTACACATCTTAAAATAAAGCTCTATTAAGTGTCTAATAGTCATCTACAGACGTGGGAGTTGTACATTCAATGTAGCATTAACCTAGCGTAATGTTGCTGTTAAAATGTGACATTTTGTTAGCATTGTCGCTAATGTAGCTATGCTGGTGTTGCTAACGTTGCTTGATGTTACCTCGCTGTATGTGCTATATGGCATCTAATATGCTGAACAAGAGTTACAGTGTATATGTAAAAAGTGGATCACGTACACAATATCACTTCTTGGAGACACACACTATCAGGGTCATTAGCATTAAAGCTACAGACACACACACTGGTGTGTTCACTAATGAAAGCACTTTTAAGGTTTGATTTTGATAACACACTTACAATACACTACTAACATCGGACACGTATTAAAAGTGGTTGAAAAATACTACAATAAGGGACATTGAACGCCATGATATAAAGAATGCTTGCCTCCAGCGTGCACGTTGGAGACTGACGGTCATTTGACATGGCGGGTCCACTAGACAAATGACCGATGAACTTCCCCAGTCTTTTCATGAGGAGTGGTGCTATAGTCCCCGGCCCCGAAGCAACTCCAGTCTCTGACACCCGGCCTGTCGTCTTTAGTTACCTTCTTTAGCATCAGTGCGGCCCTAATCACCCTGCCAGGGCATCAGCTGTGACAGCAGACACAAATCACTGCTTGCATAAAAGTGATCAACGGGAACCAACCAATGCGTAGTTTTTGCACACGTCTACTATAGCACGCTGGCTAAATTGGGTCCCTAAGCAGAATTTTATTTGGAGGCCCCTTCCATATGACTAAAGTGTTTTACACTTATTATTAGTTAGTTGTTAGTAGTTAGTTAAAAAATGTTTATACTTTTTTTAATTAAAATTGAATGTAATAATGGGAAATCAACTGTCCAAAAATGTATTTTTAGTTCAAAATTAAAAAATAAATTTAAGATATTCAAGCATAAATTTGCATATTTTGCTTTCAGGAGAGAAAGAATGGGCTAGGAATACGTTTGCGTTAAAATTTCATTTGAAGCGTAACTTTACTTGCACTTATTCCCATTGACCCGATCCTATACGCACAGCATTAGTGATGTAACGGTATTAAAATTTCATATCATAGTTATCGTGACCAAAATGATCATGGTTATTATTATTATAATTATCGCGGTATTGATGAATGTGCTCAAAAAGTACTTATTGTATTTTTCGGACTATAAGGCGCACTTAAAATCGTTTCAATTTCTTAAAAATCGACAGTGCGCCTTATGACCCAGTGCGCCTAATGTACAGAAAAATTCTGGTTGCGCTTACCGACCTTGAAGAAATTTTATTTGGTACATGGTGTGATTATAAGTGTGACCAGTAGATGGTAGTCACACATAAGAAATATGTGTAGACTGCAATATGACGCCAGTAACCAACACTTTAAATCAGGGGTCCCCAAACTTTTTGACTCGGGGGCCGCATTGGGTTAAAAAAATTTGGCTGGGGGCCGGTCTGTACATATATATATATATATATATATATATATATATATATATATATATATATATATATATATATATATATATATATATATATATATATATATATATATATATATATATATATATATATATATATATATATATATATATATATATATATATATATATATATTTTAAATAACTAATATAAATAGAATCATTTGCAATTTCCATGTTTTAGTCTGAGTGTTTTAACGGCTAAACTTAAATATTGGTTTGTACGCTAGCACTTTAAGATGTATTTTTAGTGAAAAGTGCCTAACAATTATCTATTATTTTTATTATTAAGTATTATTTCTGGCAGACGTTGTGGCGTCCTACTCTGTTCAGCGGTCCTTGAACGCATCATAAAAATACCTCCGCGTCGTATTCCTCTGAGTATAGAAGGATCACTCTGTTCTAAGAGAGCACAGCTTGGAGGTTCAATGTGCACTTTTGGATATCTTAGTTGCTCATAAGTTTATAGATGTTAAAATTGCGGTATGTTGTTTCTTAATGGGGAACGAACGACATTAGAGCCTCTTGTTTTCATGTTAGCATTTAAGCTTGCGAGCTGGCGCCAGTCAGTCCGTGAGTTTATCTGAGTGCAGTTATCAATCAGGGTGTTTGCATGGTTTTAATTTAAAACAATAATACAAACGGCCAGGAGTTTTACCATTAATACCGTTCATTGTTACATCCCTGTACAGCGTGTGGTCTGCATACAGGGCGGGGCAGCCCCGCTGCAACATGTGAGCTCCTCCAGTGATGAGATAGCAGCAGTGCGTGGTCGTCACACGCAGTGAGAGAAAGCAGCGTGACGTCGACTCCTTCGTCACAGCCAGCCTTTTAGTGTTGCGCCGTGTGACCGAGACGACCTATATGCATCAAGTGCT
>NC_084741.1:41353653-41388653 GCF_033978785.1 Entelurus aequoreus | reverse complement strand
CATTCAATGCGTTTTCTATATTTTCATGACTATTTACATTGTAGATTGTTACTGAAGGCATTAAAACTATGAATGAACACATGTGGAGTTATGTACTTAACAAAAAAGTTGAAATAACTGAAAAACATGTCTTATATTGTAGTTTCTTCAAAATTGCCACCCTTTGCTCTGATTACTTTTTCGCACACTCTTGGCATTCTCTCGATGAGCTTCAAGAGGTAGTTACCTGAAATGGTTTTTACTTCACAGGTGTGCTTGAAGCTCATCGAGAGAATGCCAAGAGTGTGCAAAGTAGTACTCCTATTTTGAAGAAACTTGAATATAAAACATGTTTCCAGTTATTTCACATGTTTTTGTTAAGTATATAACTGCACATGTGTTCATTCATAGTTTTGATGCCTTCAGTGACAATCTACAATGTAAATACCGTATTTTCTGCACCATAAGCCGCACCTAAAAACCACAATTTTTCTCAAAAGCTGACAGTGCGGCTTATATATCCGCCTTATATATGGATTAATATTAATATTTATTTTCATAAAGTTTAGGTCTCGCAACTACGGTAAACAGCCGCCATCTTTTTTCCCCGTAGAAGAGGAAGCGCTTCTTCTTCTATGGTAAGCAACCGCCCCATAGAAGAGGAAGCGCTTCTTCTTCTACTGTAAGCAACCGCACCCGCCCCCGTAGAAGAAGAAGCACGCGGATATTACGTTTCATTTCATTTGTGTGTTTCTGTAAAGACCACAAAATGTCTCCTACTAAGAGACACGCGTACAAGGTTCCACTGACTTTTGATATTCATGTGAACCGCACTGTGGATACAACGGGAACACATACGGGGAATATTCGCACCACAGGGAATGAGAAGTCGTCTTCACCGTGGTTCTAGCTTGCCATGCTAACGGCCAGAAACTTCCACCCATGGTGATATTCAAAAGGAAGACCTTGCCAAAAGAGAACTTTCCAGCCGGCGTCATCATAAAAGCTAACTCGAAGGGATGGATGGATGAAGAAAAGATGAGCGAAGACACCGGGTGACTTTTTTCACGCAGCTACGTCCCTGTTGATCTACGACTGCATGCGCGTCCACTTCACAGATGGTGTCAAAAAACAAGTGAAGCACACCGAAGAAGAAGAATTTGAGGGATTTGTGGATGAGTAATAACTTCAGAAAGTGAGCTTTAAATGTTTATTTTGTGTGTTGTGTGACATTAACGTTCGAGCAACGTTGAGTTATTGATGTTGCTATTGCTCTGCACTATTTTGAGTGTTACTATTTTTGTGATTGCACATTTGCACATTACATTTTGGGAGTGAACAGAGTAGAGCGTAGCGTAGGTGCGGCTAATAGCACGGGGCGGCTAATAGGTAAACAAAGTTTTGAAATATGCCGTTCATTGAACGTGCGGCTAATAACACGGGGCGCCTTATGGTGCGGAAAATACGGTAGTCATGATAATAAAGAAAATGCATTGAATGAGGAGAAGATGTGTCCAAACTTTTGGCCTGTACTGTTTATATATATATATATATATATATATATATATATATATATATATATATATATATATATATATATATATATATATATATATATATATATATATATATATATATATAGTCAAGGATTCTGTGGTTTATCCATTATACAGTGCTCAATACCGGGGATATGTTAGGTCAGGAAAATACAGAAGCTACATCATTCGTACAAGCCTGTTTCGCAGGTTTCCCTGAACTCAAGTGAACCGAACCGCACCAGAGCTCAGTACGCGCCAGAGCACAAACGATGGCGTTCAGCATTGACCAAAGGAGCCGTACTAGCAGAGCAAACGCACCAGAGTCTCGCTAAACCAAAGCAAACATGACGAACGTGAACCAGCATAAAGGATGTTGAGCTACTCGCTGATCCGTCCAAAACGATCACGCCAAGTGGACGTGACAGCGGAACCTCACGCTAACGGCGCCTCAAAATTGTCCTCGTTGGGTCCTGAGACCGACCCGCGACAAACTCGGCCTACTTAGCGAGTTACTTACAAGCAAGCGAGCGAGGAGTACTGAGCCGCATGTTTAATCCAGTGTCACGCTACATTTCCCCTTGCCTTGACTTTTGACTCTTTTCACTTCTCCCACGTCAGACTCTTCATTCTGATATGATATTTAACCAGAGGTGGGTAGACTACCCAAAAATTGTACACAAGTAAGAGTACCGTTACTTTACAATAATTTGACTCAAGTAAAACTAAAAAGTAGTCATCGAAATGATTACCTGAATAAAGGTAAATAAGTATTCCGTGAAAAAACTACTCCGGTATGATTTATTTAGTAGCTATTTTTAATGGGTTCTTGGACTACAATTGTAGTGTGTGTGTGTGCGTGTGTGTGTGTGTGTAAAATATAAAAATCATCCACAATTTACTGCAGTTAGAAGTGGAATTATTGTAGGCTGAAATGTGAAAATTGTTATTGACACGGATGACAGCACATGATATTAATGTTCTTTTTACGAGTTTGTCTGACGTCATGTCACTTTACAGTCGGTAGGTTTCTATGTACTAAATTAGTCTGATTTGTCAAATGATTAGGTTTCTTCTATTTTCACAGCAAAATGTGGAGTTCTTGTTTCCATGCTCTATCTCTAATGTGACTGCTGGTCATACGCAGTGTGCCTCTCGTACACTAGGGGGCAACTGTGGTCATTTCAGCATGTTAAGCTACGCTAGAATGTAGTAGAAGAAGAGAATGCTACATGCTAATAAGCGAGCGCTAGTAACTTTCAAGCTCTGGATCTAACAGGTAAGTACAGCTTTTTGATGTTATTATTAATGTTTTAATGTGTTTAAATGACACTTGTGATCATCAGAGACGTACAAAAAGATTGCTATTATAGTCAACTGTTTTAGGAGGTTTCTGCTTAGCAGTTGTCTCCAACAGTAAGTAAAGTGTCTTATTTTGGGAACATTCTGACACTGAAGTTTCCTATTTTACCATATACTTGAAACATACTGACCTATTTTAGCTTCCCGTAGCTGTGCTTTTTGCTTGTTTGATTGCTTAATTGGTTTCAGACGTCTCTTGTATTTACGTTGGATTGGCGAAACAAAGTCATGTGACAGTGCCTGCCGGAAGAAGGCTTGCTGACAAAAGAATGTGTCTCTGCAAGCCTTAATCAGTAGATAATAAATCATTGTGGTATAAATAAATGTAACGATCGGAATGAAACTCAATGTATCGGAGTAAAAGAAGCTTTTTTTCTTCTCAAAAATACTCAAGTAAAAGTACAAAGTATGTTACATTAAAACTGCTCTGACAAAGTACAATTTGTGCAAAAAGTGACTTAAGTAAATGTAGCGCGTACTACCCACCTCTGTATTTACCACGCATGTTGGATCTCGGAGTACTGAGACTGCATGGATCTCAGCACATGACGAACGGTGTTGCTTTGCCAGCTGTTGACAATTCCCCAACGTAGCCGACCTTCCGCCACACACTCACTCAGAAACATGTCCCACTGAAGCTTAAACTAAATACACAGCTCAACCCTCACCCAGCGAGTGGTGCGGTGATGCTGAGCACAGAGAAAACCCCCCAAAAAAGAGGTCGGTAGTGAGCGAAGATGATCATATACATGAGTCTGCGGTTGTTGTTTTGTTTCATTATAGAGGAAATTTACATTCCATTTCAGGGTTGGGATTAAAAAATCTTCACAGCAGATTATCTAGAGCAGGGGTCGGCAACCCGCGGCTCTTTGACCACTCTGATGCGGCTCAGCTGCATACTTGCCGACCCTCCCAATTTTCCCGGGAGACTTCCGGATTTTAGTGCCTCTCCCAGAAAACTCCCGGGGAAAATATTCTCAGATTTTCACCCTAACAACAATATAAGGGCGTGCCGTGAAGGCACAGCATTTAACGCCCTCTAAAACCTGTACAAACAGCGTGCCAGTCCAGCCCAGCCACATGTTGTATGCAACTTCTGCTTGCGCACGTAAGTGACAGCAAGGCATACTTGGTCAACAGCCATACAGGTTACACTGACGGTGTCCGTATAAACAACTTTAACACTGTTACAAATATGCGCCACACTGTGAACCCACACCAAACAAGAATGACAAACACATTTCTGGAGAACATCTGCCCCCCACACATCACAATCCTTATGAGAGACAAAAAGACAAAAGGTTTGGGGTTTTTTTGCATTCTAATTTTTAAAAATGGTCTCGTTCTTGGTGGCTAGCAATTCAGCTAACAGCAACAATCCATTCTGCCTCTAAATAACTTTAAAAATGTATCTGAAACCGCCAACAATACTTCGTTTACGTTCCGTAACCTGTAAAATAACCAAGCTGTGGTGACATTGTTACTGTAAAAGCGAACACAGAGGAACTCTTTTTCTAAACGTAGTAACACATCGCCTTGCGACGGCATGCTTCCGCATTAGCCGTAAGATAGCTACGGCAAGAGGTAAGCCAGCAACTGCTTTAACAGCGGAATGGCTTTTGAGTGTATAATGCACAACACAATGTGATAGGACACCAATCTGTACTGAATGAAAAACATGAACAATCATATTACAGTATCTGTAGAATATTCACCCACATTTCATGTTTTTCTTGTACACAGCTAGCTCGACAGCGTATGTACTGTAGTTGTAATAACACGCATGATCATGATCAATATTATAGAGTCGATGGACAGTTGTCTGTTTGGTCAAGCTGGCCAGGGAAATTTTTCACCAGTTGATTTTGGGTAAGTACTCTATATCTAGGCATATATACGGCATAGCTTGGCTCCAAGTTCCACATTTACAGCAAGCGTCATGTCACGCCGACCTCACTCTCTTGGCTTCCGTCTCTCTCTGTGTTTCACCCTCTCTTCGTGCTCGCTTCTATAAGCAGTAGTTCATCCTCTGTATATTCAGCTTCACAAATATAAGGTTGTGAATCCTCATTTGTCCAAAAATAGTCGTCTCTGTTGTCTGTTACCAAGCCTGCCATGATTACAACAATCAAGTGTTTGTTTCTGGAAGTAGGAACACATATATGTTGCCTGAAGTCAAAAGTGTGTTGCTATGGAAACGGGAATGAATGTGTTGAGGAGAGAAGTTCTGGTAATGTTTAAAGAGAATAGAATAGAATAGAATAGAATATATATTTATTGTCATTGTACGTTGTACAATGAAATTGTATGCAAAACTGCAAAAATTGTATGCAAAATGGTTTCCTCTCTGACATAGGGATTGTGAATGATAGGCAAAAAAAGGAAAAAAGTGCAGTTACCCTTTAAAGGCCTACTGAAACCCACTACTACCGACCACACAGTCTGATAGTTTATATATCAATGATGAAATCTTAACATTATAACACATGCCAATACGGCCGGGTTAACTTATAAAGTGACATTTTAAATTTGCCGCTAAACTTCCGGTTCGAAACGCCTCTGAGGATGACGTATGCGTGTGACGTAGCCCGGCGAACACGGGTATGCCTTCCACATTGAAGCCGATACGAAAAAGCTCTGTTTTCATTTCATAATTCCACAGTATTCTGGACATCTGTGTTCGTGAATCTGTTTCAATCATGTTCATTGCATTATGGAGAAGGAAGCCGAGCAAGCAAAGAAGAAAGTTGTCGGTGCAAAATGGACGTATTTTTCGAACGTAGTCAGCCACAACAGTACACAGCCGGCGCTTCTTTGTTTACATTCCCGAAAGATGCAGTCAAGATGGAAGAACTCGGATAACAGAGACTCTAACCAGGAGGACTTTTGATTTGGATACACAGACGCCTGTAGAGAACTGGGACAACACAGACTCTTACCAGGATTACTTTGATTTGGATGACAAAGACGCAGACGTGCTACTGTGAGTATGCAGCTTTGGCTTTTTTTTGCGTATGTACGTAACTTTTTTAAAATATATAAGCTTTATGAACCTTGGGTTAGGTGAACGGTCTTTTGGGCTGAGTGATTGTGTGTGTTGATCATGTGTTTGAATTGTATTGGCGTGTTCTATGGAGCTAGGAGCTAGCAGAGGAGCTAGGAGCTAGCATAACACGTACCGTACCGTACGTGCGCGTCACGTACGTAACTTTTTAAAAATATATAAGCTTTATGAACCTTGGGTTAGGTGAACGGTCTTTTGGGCTGAGTGATTGTGTGTGTTGATCATGTGTTTGAATTGTATTGGCGTGTTCTATGGAGCTAGGAGCTAGCAGAGGAGCTAGGAGCTAGCATAACACGTACCGTACCGTACGTGCGCGTCACGTACGTAACTTTTTAAAAATATATAAGCTTTATGAACCTTGGGTTAGGTGAACGGTCTTTTGGGCTGAGTGATTGTGTGTGTTGATCAGGTGTTTGAATTGTATTGGCGTGTTCTATGGAGCTAGGAGCTAGCAGAGGAGCTAGGAGCTAGCATAACAAACACGCAGGTGTTATTATGCAGGATTAATTTGTGGCATATTAAATATAAACCTGGTTGTGTTGTGGCTAATAGAGTATATATATGTCTTGTGTTTATTTACTGTTGTAGTCATTCCCAGCTGAATATCAGGTACCGTGAGTATGCAGCCTTGGCTGCTAAACATTCGATAACTTGACCGTATGTGCGCGTCACGTACGTAACTTTTTAAAAATATATAAGCTTTATGAACCTTGGGTTAGGTAAACGGTCTTTTGGGCTGAGTGATTGTGTGTGTTGATCAGGTGTTTGAATTGTATTGGCGTGTTCTATGGAGCTAGGAGCTAGCAGAGGAGCTAGGAGCTAGCATAACAAACACGCAGGTGTTTTTATGCAGGATTAATTTGTGGCATATTAAATATAAGCCTGGTTGTGTTGTGGCCAATAGAGTATATATATGTCTTGTGTTTATTTACTGTTGTAGTCATTCCCAGCTGAATATCAGGTCACCCCCGGCTCTCACAGCATCTTCCCTATCTGAATAGCTTCAACTCCCCACTAGTCCTTCACTTGCACTTTACTCATCCACAAATCTTTCATCCTCGCTCAAATTAATGGGGAAATTGTCGCTTTCTCGGTCCGAATCTCTCTCACTTCATGCGGCCATCATTGTAAACAATAGGGAACTTTGCGTATATGTTCAACTGACTACGTCACGCTACTTCCGGTAGGTGCAAGCCTTTTTTTTATCAGATACCAAAAGTTGCAATCTTTATCGTCGTTGTTCTATACTAAATCCTTTCAGCAAAAATATGGCAATATCGCGAAATGATCAAGTATGACACATAGAATAGATCTGCTATCCCCGTTTAAATAAAAAAAATTCATTTCAGTAGGCCTTTAAGATAAGACATGATTAGTGCAACAGACTTTTTGGATGCTGCTCTGGGCTATCAACATAGCAAGGTAAACAATGGACGAGCAAACATCCTAAACTAAGCTGCACTTCTTCACAGTTGGAACAGGTTTTTCAATATTTTATTCACAGCACGAGGCAGCACGGTGGAGTCGTGGCTGGCGCATGGGCCTCGCAGTCAGGAGATCCGAGTTCAACCAAGACACTAAGAAGCATGTTGTTACATTATTATTATAATCGGAAAGACAGTATTATTGTACTCAAACTCCTCAATGATGTACATATTATTTATTATTATCATTTCAACCAAGTGAACGGCCGCACAACATTCAAAACTTGTTAGCGTATCAAGATGTGGCGTAAATGTACTATGAAGTATGAAGTATCCATCCATGCATCCATTTTCTACCGCCTGTCCCTTTCGGGGTCGCGGGGGGTGCTGGAGCCTATCTCAGCTGTATTCGTAGTTGAAGAAAAAGTATTTGGTAAATGTAAGACGAACAACCACAGTGTCTGATATCATTTATCCTGGCAGTATTTATTCATTTATCATTTAATAGGGTATTATATTTCTTTTTTACCACTTGAGCCGCAGCAAGTCATGAACGGTTTTGGCTCAGTTTTTACGCTGCAGTCCCGTCCTGTAACCACGCTCTCTGCCGTGAAGAGCAAAAGTGTGCATTACACCACCAGGTATCAAGCTATTATTGATCAACTATTCTGTATTTACTCAATGTGTTTGTCAGTTTTTAATCCTGTTTGTAAAACAGCTGTACTTTGGGACAGAACTAAATACTTTAGGTTTTATGCAATCATCCATATTGATCACATGTGTTAACTGTACATTTTTCAGTGTAACAGTATCAACACAATAATATCTGAACTATTTCCTTTTTCTCTTTCATTGACAGAAATAAAAAGTCTGTCGTGACGGGGTTTTCGCAGCTTACTGCGGGGTTCGTTCTCCCGAAATGCAGATGGACCACTCCGGACAAAGTGTGCAGATAAGAACATGATTTATTCTCAAAAATAACGGGAAGTACCAAAAACAGAAAACAAGCAAAAGGAATAATGTGCTGATCGCACTCGAAACTAAGCTACCACTTAGCATGGACTAGAAACAAGCAACACTTACGTAGACAAGGCTAGGAGACAAGGAAAACTTACGTTGACAGGTTGCATGAAGCAAATAATGACGCCAGCCTGAGCGTGGCGAGCGAGGTGAATAAATAGCGCTCTGATTATTGGTTGACAGCAGCTGAGCTTGGGACCACTAACCAGAGGCAGGTGAACCCAATTAATCCCCATGGTGACCAAAATAAACCGAGGAGTGCAGAAAACAGGAACTAAGGGAGTCCAAAACTAACATAACATAACAAAAACATGATCCGGACCACGGATCATGACAAAGTCAACACTACAAAATAGCTAAATCCTTTGGTTTCTGCCCTCAAAATCTTCCTATTATCCCCTGAGTTTGTAAACATTGTCAGAAATGACAAAAAAATACTTTGTTAGCATAACAATGTCGATCAGTTTGTATAGCTGCATACTTGTCGCTTCCATCTACACTTCTCAAAGTTTACTCAGCACTTGTTTCTTGTTTCGGTAGCTTAGCGATTAGCATGTCGTCTTGTCTTCTCCTCTTTGTTCTTACTCGCTGTGTAACATGTTTAGCATCTGTCAACCAGGGGACCGCAAATAAATACAGTGTCAGGCAGAGGGGTTTGGCTTTTGTGATCGGCATTGGAAGGCAATCATGGATCACATACCTTTTCATGAAAATCGGCCGATCGATCGCCACATCCCTAACTTTCAGCATATCAGTTTGTGGAGTAAAACTATGGAACAAAGTGAGTCAGGGCCTAAATAAGACTATTTTAAAGGGGAACTGCACTTTTTTTGGAATTGTTCCTATCATTCACAATATTTATGTAAGACAAGAACACAAATGTTTTTCTTTTTTTATGCATTCTAATTAGTTATTGTGGGGGGCGGGCGTGGCCTGCGGACCTGCAGCGAATCGGGGTGTGCTAGGACCGGCTTCGAGATCAGCGACAGGTGCATAGATGGCCCACCTGGGCGCGTTTATCTAATCACCTGTCGCTCTGTTAAAGAGAGCAGCCGGGAAGGAGAGGGCAGTTGGAGCACGAGCGAGAGGGAGAGCAAAAACTGACACAAACCAACGGCTGAATAGAACCACAAGAAACATTTATTGAAAAATAAATCATTGTTCACAACCATGAACAAAGCTGTCATGTTCGTGCTTGGTGGTCTGAAGAACCCGGAGGAGGAAGACCTCCACAGTTATATTTAAGGCAAGTACGAGGTGGCTAACAATGCAGCTAACAGGAGTACACTATTCCGCCTATAAAGCCCTCTTAAAAACAATACTCAATTTATGTCTCGTGACCTGAATATTAACTAACTATTAGCAATATTGTTGTTATAAGCACTAATGCGGACGAACTAGAACAGAGCGCTAACTAGCTTATACTGCTATATTGCCATATTGAGCCGGTGAGCTGCTGCGTTGCCTCTGAGTTGGTGAAAGTTTATTCTAGATTATAAATTATGCCGCTCTCCTGGATCGTAGAAGATTGTGGCCATAAACCGAGAAGTTGGTCAACTTTGACGTTCAACTTTCTCGCCGGAGATGGTGAGAAAGACATGAAAAGACGCTTGTTTGCAACACTTTTTCAACCCTTTGTGAGGATTATGATTACTTCTTCATCCAAACGGGAAGATATAAACATCCCATCAGTCGGCATCCCAGTGAGAGCAGACATTGTGCAGTAAGTGATTGTTTTATTATGTTCGTAGTTGGTATTTCTTGTTTAGCACTTAACAATACTGCTATGTGATGCTTTGTGTTTCACTAAAGCTCAATATGTTAAGCACACAGCTTCTAAAACATGTAGCTCACCCTTATATTCAGGCTAAAAATGTAAGGTTCTGGATCATCATTTGTCCCAAAGTAGTCTTTGTTGTCTCTCGTGAAATCTGCCATGGTTAGTAGTAGTGTTGTTATTAAAGGAAAAAAGCAATGCTTAAAATTAGCAAAATACGTAAACAATACGTGTTCTTATGAATGTTACTACATTACATATATACTTACAGCATGTATTTAAAACATTGAGGTTTGAGGCGGAACACAGCGAGTCTCATCGACTCAATTGTTAGCTGACTTTTGCCAACGTTTATTTGCGAGTTAGAATGCATAACAAATAAAATGACGTGTTCTTGTCTCACATAAGGATAGTGAATGATAGACAAAATTCCCCAAAAAGTGCAGTTCAGCTTTCAGAAAAAGTGTGTATGTTTTTTTTTCCTGAGGTACACCTGCTCAGTGGCCCAGTGGTTAGAGTGTCCGCCCTGAGATCGGTAGGTCGAGAGTTCAAACCCCGGCCGAGTCATGTCAAAGACTATAAAAATGTTGCCTCCCTGCTTGGCACTCAGCATCAAGGGTTGGAATTGGGGGTCAACCTCTAAAGCAGTGGTGCCCAACCACTGGGCCGCAGCCCGGTACCGGGCCGCAGCCAGGTACCGGTCCGTGGATCGATTGGTACCAGGCCGCACAAGAATATTTAAAAAAAATAAATAAATAACAAAAATGTATTTTTATTTTTTTTATTTTATTAAATCAACATAAAAAAAACACAAGATACACTTACAATTTAGTGCACCAACCCCAAAAACCTCCCTCCCCCATTTACACTCATTCACACTCATTCGCACAAAAGGGTTGTTTCTTTCTGTTATTAATATTTCTGGTTCCTACATTATATATCAATATAGATCAATACAGTCTGCAGGTATACAGTCCGTAAGCACACATGATTGTATTTCTTTATGACAAAAAAAAATAAAAATACCATACCCCAAATTTCCCCAAAAAATGCGACTTATACTCCAGTGCGACTTATATATGTTTTTTTCCTTCTTTATTATGCATTTTCGGCCGGTGCGACTTATACTCCGGAGCGACTTATACTCCGGAGCGACTTATACTCCGGAGCGATTTATACTCCGGAGCGATTTATAGTCCGAAAAATACGGTACTACTGAATTGGGGTCTTATGCCGACATATGGACACTAATACTGCTATCTGGTGGTGTCAGAAGAGTATAACATACAATGGAATTTGGGAAAAAAAAGTGTAAAAATACAAATTAGCATGTCACTACACATGAAGTACACGTTTGTTACTTATGGACTAAGTACATCATATAAAAAGATGATTTTCAGTTTGTATTCTAATTAGGGTCCAATAAGCCCAAATAGCAAAGAGAAATAAAAAATAATGTAAACAAACAGCTTGGGCCTTAAGAGGTTAAATCACCAAAAATGATTCCCGGGCGCGGCGACCGCTGCTGCTCACTGCTCCCCTCACCTCCCAGGGGGTGAGGGTGATGGGTCAAATGCAGAGGATAATCTCACCACACCTATCAGTGGTCCTTTTAACTTTTTTAACTTTAAGTGGTAGACTTTAAAAATAACTATTACACACTGTATTTCATATTTGGCATTTATTAGACTGTTTTACTCCTTTATTTACAGTGAAATATTCATGACTTATTATTAGACTCTTTATTTTTTTTAAATCTCAATATCAAAAACGATGAGAAGGGAAAAAACTATGAGTAACTTAAGTGGTAGGATTTAAAAATTAAAAAAACCTCTTCCTCCTGCTTCTCAGACATGTTGAATGGTGCAAGTGTAAACGTGATGCTTGGTGAACATGTTAGAAGTACACTTAAAACCCACACATAATAATAATAATAATAATAACTCCCAATATGGAGTGTAAATATACTCACTCAGCATATCCGGTGAACCAGGGCAGCCTCTTGCTCTCCTTCATGATGACGATGGGTCTGACACGATGATCCGCCGAACTCTCCACCTCGTCCGGGGACAGACCCAGGAACTCCGGTCTGCTATACGGGAATTTTTCCGAGGGACCGCGAGAGTCGACGCCGCCGCCGCCTCCTCCGGGCATCACTCCTCCAACGAAGGTGGCCACGGCAGACTTCACCCGCGTCAGCATGGCGGCCGAGGTAGCGTGGGTCCGGCCGCCGGGGAGACGTGAGAGGCGGACACGCTGGAAGAACTTTCCCCGTGTGACTGAGCGCGTCTTCTCCAAATGCGGAAATACGCCACACACACACACGCACGCACGCACGCACGCACACACACACACGCACACACACGCACACGCACACACAGAGAGAGTCAAGTCACGTGACACACCAGTTGCTTCCCGTGCAATTTTTAATTTAATTTAATTTTTTTAATTTTAATTTTTTATTTATTTTTTTATAAACCTTTATTTATAAACTGCAACATGTACAAACAGCTGAGAAACAATAATCAAAATAAGCATGGTGCCAGTTTGCTGTTTTTTTTCAATAAAATACTGGAAAGGATAGAAATGTAGTTTGTCTCTTATCAGATTATTAATCGAAGTAATAATCGACAGATTAATCAATTATCAAATGAATATATATTTTTTTATTTTTTAAATTTTATTTTATTTATTTTTATTTTTAAATCCCACTAAAATTATTGAGGATCTAAAAGGGTCCTACTCATAAAAGTGTTAAAAATAAGGCATACTTTATTTTTCATTTTTTACTTTCAACACTTAAATATCGAGATCAACTTCAGATCCACCCGCTTTATAATGTTTTTTTGTTTGTTTGTTTTATGCCCTTTTTGTTCAAGAAAACCCTGTTGTTGTTTTTTTTATGTCAGAAACACAAAATATGCAACATTTCCCCGCAAAAATGTTCAAAATGTTTGATGTGAAGTAATTGGAGCCTTGAATATGTCAATAATTCATAACATTAATTTTGATTTATCATTATTTTTTGAATAATGACATTTGTGTATTTTTTTTTTTAAATCTCACTAAAATTATTAAGGATTCAAAAGGGTCCTTGTTAGAATAATTATGTATATTTTATCACACAACTCTTATGCTTAAGGGCCGTTGCTATAGTTATTATCAATTGTGCTGAAGTTGTACTTTTCTATCTGTGCAAAGGGACATCGTCTCATATCAGTGTTGTTTGTGTCCAGAACATCGAGTGCCGTGACGCAGACAAAGCAGAGACAGGACGATATCACGAGTGTCAGCACATTTGCATTTCATTAAAAGTCATATATTGTGGCTAACCGGGGCTGTTAAGATTACCCCCTGTCCTCAGCGACAGCCTCAGTGATGTAACCAGGGACCTCCCAAATAAATAGAGGAAGCACGTGGACAGAATTTTAGAGCGTAGTTTGGATCTGTAACTAGAGTACAGCCCAAAAACGTCTCTCCTCATTGAGCCAAATTGAACTCTGTCTCTGCATGATTCCTTGCTTCTTGTCTGTTTAATAGATGTCATCAGTGTTTGAACCTGACAGTCCTACTCATAAAAGTGTTAAAAATAAGGCATACTTTATTTTTTATTTTTTACTTTCAACACTTAAATCTCGAGATCAACTTCAGATCCACCCGCTTTATAATGTTTTTTTTTGTTTGTTTGTTTTATGCCCTTTTTGTTCAAGAAAACCCAGTTAATTTTATAGCAGAAACACAAAATATGCAATATTTCCACCAACATTTTTTCTAAATGTTTGATGTGAAGTAATTGGAGCCTTGAATAGGTCAATAATTCATAACAACATTAAAGGCCTACTGAAACCCACTACTACCGACCACACAGTCTGATAGTTTATATATCAATGATGAAATCTTAACATTGCAACACATGCCAATACGGCCGGGTTAACTTATAAAGTGCAATTTTAAATTTCCTGCGAAACTTCCGGTTGAAAACGTCTATGTATGATGACGTATGCGCGTGACGTCAATCGTTGAAACGGAAGTATTCGGACACATTGTATCCAATACAAAAAGCTCTGTTTTCATCGCAAAATTCCACAGTATTCTGGACATCTGTGTTGGTGAATCTTTTGCAATTTGTTTAATGAACAATGAAGACTGCAAAGAAGAAAGTTGTAGATGGGATCGGTGTGTTAGCGGCTGGCTGCAGCAAAACAACCAGGAGGACTTTGACTTGGATAGCAGACGCGCTATCCGACGCTAGGCGCCGACCGCATCAATGATCGGGTGAAGTCCTTCGTCGCTCCGTCGATCGCTGGAACGCAGGTGAGCACGGGTGTTGATGAGCAGATGAGGGCTGGCTGGCGTAGGTGGATAGCTAATGTTTTTAGCATAGCTCTGTGAGGTCCCGTAGCTAAGTTAGCTTCAATGGCGTCGTTAGCAACAGCATTGTTAAGCTTCGCCAGGCTGGAAAGCATTAACCGTGTAGTTACAGGTCCATGGTTTAATAGTATTGTTGATTTTCTATCTATCCTTCCAGTCAGGGGTTTGTTTCTTTTGTTTCTATCTGCAGTTAATCCCGATGCTATCATGTTAGCTCCGTAGCTAAAGTGCTTCGCCGATGTATTGTCGTGGGGATAAAAGTCACTGTGAATGTCCATTTCGCGTTCTCAACTCTCATTTTCAAGAGGATATAGTATCCGAGGTGGTTTAAAATACAAATCCGTGATCCACAATAGAAAAAGGAGAAAGTGTGGAATCCAATGAGCCTTTGTACCTAAGTTACGGTCAGAGCGAAAAAAGATACGTCCTGCACTGCACTCTAGTCCTTCACTCTCACGTTCCTCATCCACAAATCTTTCATCCTCGCTCAAATTAATGGGGTATTCGTCGCTTTCTCGGTCCGAATCGCTCTCGCTGCTGGTGTAAACAATGGGGAAATGTGAGGAGCCTTTCAACCTGCGACGTCACGCTACTTCCGGTACAGGCAAGGCTTTTTTTATCAGCGACCAAAAGTTGCAAACTTTATCGTCGATGTTTTCTACTAAATCCTTTCAGCAAAAATATGGCAATATTGCGAAATGATCAAGTATGACACATAGAATGGATCTGCTGTCCCCGTTTAAATAAAAAAAATCATTTCAGTAGGCCTTTAATTTTGATTCACCATTATTTTTTTAATAATGACAATTTTTTTATTTATTTTTTAAATCCCACTAAAATTCTGAAGGATCCAAAAGGGTCTTACTCATAAACGTGTTAAGAATAAGGCATAATTTATTTATTTATTTTTTTACTTTCAACACTTCAGATCCACCTGTTTTATAATGTTTTTTGTTTGTTTGTGTTATGCTCTTTTTGTCAACTTAAAACAACTTAGTTTTTTAATGGCAGACACACAAAATATGCAAGCATATTTCAAAGTGGAATATTTGATGTGAAGTAATTGGAGTCTTCATTATAGGTCAATCATTCATAACAACATTGTTTTTCATAAACCCCACAAAGAATTGCAAGGATCCAAACGGGTCACACTCATAAAAGTGTTAAAAATAAGTCATGTATTATTTTCTCTATTTTATTTTACTTTCAACACTTAAATATCAAGATTTACTTCAGATCCACCTGTTGATTATATGTTTTTATAATTTTTTTTATGGGTTTTTTATAAAACATTTTTTATGGCAAACCCACAAAATATGCAATCATTTCTCCCAAAAATATTTCAAAGTGGAATATTTGATGCAAAGTATTTGGAGCCTATAGGTCAATAATTCCTAACAACACTGATATTGATGCATTATTATTGTTGGAGCAGTGATAGCTTCAAAGAAAACAACAGCCTGCATAGACAGCAGCTTTGTGTTATTAAGAGGCAAAATTGCAAGTTTTTGCTCTTTTAATCCCACTTTTTTATGTTTCTTTTTTTTGTAATAGTATTTTTTTAGAATGTGTTGTTGCTGGCCGCAAAAGGCCCCCGGGCCGCACTTTGGACACCTCTGCTCAATACCAAAGGTGTTCAACATTTTCCAGGCCAAGGACCCCCAAAACTGACGAAGCGGGGACACTTATATTTCCTTACATTCCCTTTGTGCTTTGACCTAAACTGGTTCCAAAGGTACTTTGTTGGTATTGTGCAATACTAATACATAATTAGGTGCGTGAATCTTTGGGCACCTAATGATCCGATCCGGTTTCGATTCCTGCTGTGATGATTCGATTCTTGATTTCAACCGATTCTCACAATGTATTATTTGGTATAATATTATAATGAAACTTTTTCAAAACAGGTTAGAAAAGCTCCTTCTGGTTGAATGGGGATGGCATAAAAACGATGTATTGAAAAAAAAAATTTTTTTTTTTTTATACATTGGAAAAAAATATATATTTATATGTATTTAAATGTATGTATTTAAATGTATGTATATTAAAATATATATAAAAAATATATATACATAAATATAAATATATATATATACACACGCACACACACACGTATATATATAAAATTGGCGCTAATTGCTACTGTAGCTAGAAACTAACGTGCTAATCACTAGTTAGCAACTGGTGTGCTAATCGCTAGCTGGCAATTAGAGCGCTAGCATGATTAGAATATGTTTATTTATTTATGTTTTTATTTGAAAGCTGCAAAGTACAGTGAGTATAGGCTGGCCGTGTCGCTCACTGCCGTTTCTAAACTACACTGTAGGGAAAATTGCGGGGGGAATATAAAAAGATACATTCAAAACATCTAGCCGAAGTACCTCTGCCGACTCCCTGGGGGTCATGGACTTCCTGATTTCTGATCTATACATTAAGGACCTTCCAAAATAAGAAATGTTGATAATTAGCTGTCAAACATTATTTTGTTTGTCAGGACTGCAGGTCTTTCTTAAGGCGTACTAAAAAAACACTGGTCAAAGATCCTTTATAAGACAGGAGCTCACTGCAAGGCTTTTTAGGGAGTACTAAAAAAAACAACACTGGTCAAAGATAATCTATAAGACAGGAGCGCACTGGCCTTTTTAAGAACGTGGTAAAAATAAAACATTAGTCATAGATCCTCTATATCAGGGGTTCTCGTGCGTAAATACACTATGTTAGTAATGAATATGTTTTTTAATTAAACTGACAATAAAGTTAAAGTGCAAAGGAAAATACAGCTTTACCACTTTAGTCATCATTTTTTGCGCTTTAGTCATATTTTTGGCGTTTAAAAACTTGTCTGTGACTTTAGCTTCAGTTTGTTTGTTTACTGCCACAAGTGGTGGAAAAGTGTATTATAACCGAGTACCGCTGCAGCCCATATGAACCACAGCTGGGGCCCCGGCCCTATGGTCAAGAAACACTGCTCTATATGACAGGCGTGTGCTGCCCTTTAGTTAGTCAAACGAGTGATCTGCTCAGGACTTACAGCAAAAATAACTGTCAAATATCCACTACTCAGAGATCCCCTATGTGAGAGGACCTTTCAGATGTTTTGACGGACCTATTGCAAAAACAAACACTCGTCAAAGATCATCTATAAGACAGTTGTCTGCTCTTTTTATGATGACTGCAAAAAAAAACACAAGCCAAAGATCCTTTCTGTGACAGTAGCTGTCTGCTGTTTTAGGAACCTACTGCAAAGACACTGATAAAGATCTATTTGAGTACCAAATGTAAAAGCAGAAGTCAAAGATTCTTTAGACGACAAGAGTTTGCTCTTTTTTTCAGGAATCGGCTGCGAAAACATCAGTCGCTCCAACTTCTGTGGGCCTGTTTGATGTCATTCCTGAGCAGCAGTCGACTCATGTGCTACCAGTTAAAAAACAACCCACAAAAAATACACAAAAATGTGGGAATATATTAATAAATATATTTTTTTAAATAGAAATACTGTACAATAAACATAAATACACTAAATGGTGTGATTTTTATGTTAGTCCACGTACACAAATGCTTTGAATGCTTGAACGTGCCAAAGCTCGATTGGCAGACTGTGTGTGATCAATAATTCACAGTTTAATCAGCAACTAATCTCTACTGACCTAATTACAGTATTCTCTAAAATGCCAATAAATTACTCTACTGCAGGGGTGTCAAACGTACGGCCCGCGGGCCGGATCAGGCCTGAGTTTGCTAAGTATAAAAACGAGCCGGAATTTTTGAATGAAATAAACCGCTGTTCTAAATGTGTCCACTAGATGTCGCAATAGCAATTATTTGTATCTTTGTAGATTATGCTACATATGTAAACAAAATAAACCACATGATGTTAGTGCATCAGTCAAGGAAAATGATCAAACTACATAAATAACATCCTGTAATTTGATTTTGATATAATTTTTTTAATCATGATAGATTGAAAATTAATGAGTTGACTGATGAACATTATCACATAATTTATTCAAATAGAGATAGAATTCTATTAACCGCAACATGTAAGCGTAACAAAAACCCAACAACATTATGATTTGTACATTTTCAGAATGCGCTCGTTCTATTTTTAAACAAAGAAAACAATCTGAAGTTGTCTTTATTTTTAAGTTATCGTGCCGTGATTTTACCAGTCCGGCCCACTTGGGAGTAGATTTTTCTCCATGTGGCTCCCGATTTAAAATGAGTTTGACACCCATGCTCTACTGCTATGGATATTATACTACTATACACGTATATTTATATATAAATGTGTGTACATATACATAAATATACATATCCATATATACATATATTTACGTATATGTATACATATACATAAATGTATATGTATATAACTTAAATCATAAATGATAAATGGGTTATACTTGTATAGCGCTTTTCTACCGTCAAGGTACTCAAAGCGCTTTGACAGTATTTCCACATTCACCCATTCACACACACATTCACACACTGATGGCGGGAGCTGCCATGCAAGGCGCTAACCAGCAGCCATCAGGAGCAAGGGTGAAGTGTCTTGCCCAAGGACACAATGGACGTGACTAGGATGGTAGAAGGTGGGGATTGAACCCCAGTAACCAGCAACCCTCCGATTGCTGACACGGCCACTCTACCAACTTCGCCACGCCGTCCCGTTCTTACACATACCGTAAAAGGCATGCTCCAAAGAGTTTGGTGTGGAAGAATAAACCCTTTGACCTCACAAATGTTCACAAAAATTCCCATCATCCTAGTAAATTTAGCTCGTTTCTTAATCTTGTACCTAAAGAATACTTCAAATGAGCGTGCAGTCGTGGTCAAAAGTTGACATACACTTGTAAAGAACATAATGTCATGGCTGTCTTGAGTTCCCAATAATTTCTACAACTCTGATTTTTTTGTGATAGAGTCATTGGAGCACATACTTGTTGGTCACAAAAAAAACATTCATGAAGTTTGGTTCTTTTATGAATTTATTATGGGTCTACTGAAAATGTCTGGGTCAAAAGTATACATACAGCAATGTTAATATTTGGTTACATGTCCCTTGGCAAGTTTCACTGCAATAAGGCGCTTTTGGTAGCCATCCACAAGCTTCTGGTTGAATTTTTGACCATTCCTCTTGACAAAATTGGTGCGGTTCAGCTAAATTTGATGCAAAACACGCTTGACTGTGGACACTAACACCTGTGTTCCAGCAGCTTCCAATTAATCGCAGACCTGCTTTTTGGTGGTTCTCGGTTGACTCTTGATCATCCTGACCAATTTTCTCTTAACAGCAGATGATAGCTTGCGTTTCCTTCCTGATCGTGGCAGTGACAAAACTGTGCCATGCACTTTATACTTACGAACAATTGTCTGCACAGTTGCTCTTGGGACCTTAAGCTGCTTTGAAATGGCTCCAAGTGACGTTCCTGACTTGTTCAAGTCAATGATTCGTTTTTTTCAGATCTGTGCTGAGTTCCTTTGACTTTCCCATTGTCGCTTTTGTAACCGAGTCTAATGACTGCATCACACGAGCCCTATTTAAATGGCTCAGAGAAGTCGACGGGTGTCGTCAATAATAATTACTCACATGAAGTTAAAGGCCTACTGAAATGAGATTTTCTTATTTAAACGGGGATAGCAGGTCCATTCTATGTGTCATACTTGATCATTTCGCGATATTGCCATATTTTTGCTGAAAGGATTTAGTAGAGAACATCGACGATAAAGTTTGCAACTTTTGGTCGCTGATAAAAAAGCCTTGCCTGTACCGGAAGTAGCGTGACGTCACAGGTTGTGGAGCTCCTCACATCTGCACATTGTTTACAATCATGGCCACAAGCAGCGAGAGCGATTCGGACCGAGAAAGCGACGATTTCCCCATTAATTTGAGCGAGGATGAAAGATTCGTGGATGAGGAAAGTGAGAGTGAAGGACTAGAGGGCAGTGGAAGCCGTTCAGATAGGGAAGATGCTGTGAGAGGCGGGTGGGACCTGATATTCAGCTGGGAATGACTAAAACAGTAAATAAACACAAGACATATATATACTCTATTAGCCACAACACAACCAGACTTATTTTTAATATGCCACAAATTAATCCCGCATAACAAGCACCTCCCCCCTCCCGTCCATACAACCCACCAATACAAATCAAACACCCGCACAACACACTCAATTCAAATTCATACAGCACATATATTTCCCCAAAGTCCCCAAAGTTACGTACGTGACATGCACATAGCGGCACGCACGTACGGGCAAGCGATCAAATGTTTGGAAGCCGCAGCTGCGTACTCACGGTACCGTGTATCCAACTCAAAGTCTTCCTGGTAAGAGTTTCTGTTGTCCCAGTTCTCCACAGGCCAATGGTAAAGCTTGACTGTCATCTTTTGGGAATGTAAACAATGAAACACCGGCTACGTGTTTGTGTTGCTGCAGCCGGCCGCTGATACACCGCTTCCCACCTACAGCTTTCTTCTTTGCTGTCTCCATTGTTCATTAAACAAATTGCAAAAGATTCACCAACACAGATGTCCAGAATACTGTGGAATTTTGCGATGAAAACAGACGACTTAATAGCTGGCCACAATGGTGTCCCAAAATGTCCGCTACAATCCGTGACGTCACGCGCAAACGTTATCATACCGAGACGTTTTCAGCAGGATATTTCGCGGGAAATTTAAAATTGCACTTTACTAATCTGACCCGGCCGTATTGGCATGTGTTGCAATGTTAAGATTTATATATAAACTATCAGACTGTGTGGTCGGTAGTAGTGGGTTTCAGTAGGCCTTTAAGACGCCATGCCATGAAGCTAATTTGATTTCATTGTAACTTTGCTACATCACCAAAATTGATAATGTATGTTGCTGTATGTATACTTTTGACCCAGCAGATTTGGTCTCATTTTCAGCAGACCCATAATTAATTCATAAAAAGAACCAAACGTCATGAATGTTTTTTTGTGACCAACAAGTATGTGCTCCAATCACTCTACCACAAAAAAACAAGAGTTGTAGAAATTATTAGAAACTCAAGACAGCCATGACATTATGTTCTTTACAAGTGTATGTACACTTTTGACCACGACTGTATATTCATACAATGTGTATCGGTGAGTTGTAATTTTCATCTTGACCAGCAGGTGTCATCAACGTCCACAAAATGTTTTTGTTTTTTTTGCTCGCTTCTGCAGCCTCGAACTGTTCATGCACATTTGCATGATTTATGTGTGTTAAGTTTAAGTCATAGGGTTCATGCTGGGGTGGTTCACCGCAGGACAACCGGTTTTGTTATCACCTTTTCCTGCATTTGTAGCAAACAACACTTAAATTGTAAGTAGGGCTCTCTCCCTCCAGGGAAGACATAAAGACAGAGGCATCCGGGCAATAAGTCCCAGTCATACACAAGTGTCCATAAACTGCAGGGGGGTCAGAGTGCAAGTAAAAAAACATGTATAACCAGCTCGCCAAGTCCACATTATATGATGATATATGACACTGTAAACGCTTTAAATGCTATTGTTTCTTGTTTTGTGGTCTTGTAAATGTGATTGTAAAGGAGCTGGCACGCTTTAAAAACATTTGCTCATTCCGGCTGACAGATTTACATTCAAAACACAGCCTATACGTTTCTGGAAGCACTCATTTTCATAAATCTTGACGTTTGAAATAATATTGACATATTTTCAATGTGTTTTTTTAAGTGTTATATTTTTTAAATATTTTGTATGAAACTAGGAACAATATAAATATATAAATATATAAATATGAATATAAAATTTTAAACATACAGTATATTTTATTTGAGAAACAAGATTTGCCTCCAATTTTGGTAAATGTGTCTAGTCAGGTCTATTTTCATACAAAAGGCGCACCGGATTATAGGGCGCATTAACGAGGTCATATTATTATATTTTTTTTCTAAATTGATAACACTTCTTTGTGGTCTACATCAGTGGTCCCCAACCTTTTTGTACTTGAGGACCGGTCAACGCTTGAAAATTTGTCCCACGGACCGGGGGATGTAGTAAAAAAAAAATTTTTTTTTTTCTTCTCATAAAGAAATACAATCATGTGTGCTTACGGACTGTATCCCTGCAGACTGTATTGATTTATATTGATATATAATGTATATATTGTGGTTTTTATGTTGATTTAATTTAAAAAAAATAAAACATAAAACTTTTTTTTTTAAATTTCTTGTGCGGCCGCGGCCCGGTACCAATCGGTCCACGGACCGGTACCGGGCCGCGGGCCGGTGGTTGGGGACCAGTGGTCTACATAACATGTAATGGTGTTTTTTTGGTCAAAATGTGCGTCGATGATGTTTTACAGATCATCTTCAAGTCACTTTCTGATAGTAGGCGGTCTTATTTACGTGGCTCACCTTCGGCAGCGTCTTCCACCCGTCATATTTGTTGTAGCGGTGTAGCGTGCAAGGACGGGAGTGGAAGAAGTGTCAAAAGATGGCGCTAACTGTTTTAATGACATTCAGACTTTACTTCAATCAATAACGGAGCAGCATCTCCTCATCCGGAAACAACAACACAGGAAATGTGTCCCGTGAAAAACCGTCCGGCCATAACTCTCTAATAACTAAAGTTCCTTGGGTGAATAATGTAAACTCACTACACCGGTATGTTTTAGCACTTTCATGGCGAGTTTACTGACAGATATGCGTAAGAACTTTACACTACTTTATATTAGAAATGGCAACAGCGGAGGATGAATGCCCCATAACAAGAAGATAGAGAAAAAGAAGAAGCTTATCGACTACGGTGTCGGCACCGACTACAAAGGCGGACTCGCTCAAATTTTCAGGACTTATGCAGATCCCAAATACACATCAACTGGTACCAGAAGGTAAGAAAAGTTGCTTTTGTATAATATTGCGGGAGACCGGGCTTTCTGCTTCGCCGCTCCCAGTCTGTGGAGCGCTCTCCCTGACCACCTGAGGGCACCTCAGACTGTGTATGCTTTTAAAAAAGGCTTAAAAACCCATCTTTTTAAAAAAGCCATTTTTTTAGGTATATGCATACTAGTTCTAGCTATTAGGCTGTTCTAGTTTTTATTTTTATTTATTTTTAATATCTTTCTATTTTTTTTAATACACTGTAGCACTTTGAGGTTGTTTTCTCAATGGAAAGTGCTTTTTACAAACAAAATATATTATTATTATTATTATTATTATTAGTCTTTGTGTTACCTGTACTTTCGCAGTTTTCTTGTCTTTGCTTTAAATAGTAAAACATTTAAAGTATATGGTGACTTTAATAGACAACAGTTTGATGGCGCCATCGTCTGCAACTATGAATCCAGTAAGGAGCGCTGTCCCACAAGTCACTCAACATTTTCCAGCAGGAAGATTCTTTGACTATTGAAAGGTAACCCCAGTGAGCACCATGACTGCCCTTTTTTGCTTTCTAAAGTGTCTTGATGTAGTTTTTGATCCTCGCACATATTCACACGTAATAACACCAGCAAACAGCAGAAAGTGTGGAGTGAATTGTGGTCCAGAATGTGCTTGGCCTTATCCACTGCTTCTTTTTATTGTGAAAATATTCTTGTAAAGTTGTTGTGATACTGCCAAATATGAATAGTTGAGTTTTCCTTGAGTTCTGTTTCCACACTGAATGTTTTTGTTAGCGTGTGTTCGTTTCCCCCTGAACAAAATGTAGCGGTGTCATCTGCAAATAATACTAAAAGTATTCTCTGGCCTTACAGATTTATACACTTTATGTCGTCAATCATCTTGATCCCAGTATTGGCCCCTGGGGTACGCCGTAAACCATATCCAGCTTTATAAATTGCTTGCAATATATAATTAATCATGTTTTTTTTCACATCAATAAAAGTATTTTTTTTTGACATGACTTATGCTGGTCCGGGTCTCGTTTTGGAAATTTGTCTATTAAAGCGTTTGTGGTTGGTATCGGGCTCCGTTTTCCTCAAAGTGGTTTTCGCCGATGTTTGTCGCGTTACGTCTTTGTGTTTACGACCAGGACAGGACTGCGGTGTATTTGTCGTGGCCATCATTGAATTTGCATATTTGGCCATGACGCATGTGCGTGCCATTTTTGCGGACGCTGGGGGATAGAGGAAAAAAAAAAAGATGAAAAGCAAAAATTTACCGTATTTTCCGGACCATAGGGCGCAACCGATTATAAGGCGCACTGCCGATGAGCGGGTCTAGTCAGGTCTATTTTCATACAAAAGGCGCACCGGATTATAGGGCGCATTAACGAGGTCATATTATTATTATTTTTTTCTAAATTGAAAACGCTTCTTTGTGGTCTACATCAGTGGTCCCCAACCCCCGGGCCGCACAAGAAATAAATAAAAAAATTTTTTTTTTAATTTTTATTAAATCAACATAAAAAACACAATATATACTTTATATATCAATATAGATCAATACAGTCTGCAGGGATACAGTCCGTAAGCACACATGATTGTATTTCTTTATAAACCCCCCCCCCCCCGGTCCGTGGGACAAATTTTCAAGCGTTGACCGGTCCGCAGCTACAAAAAGGTTGGGGACCACTGGTCTACATAACATGTAATGGTGGTTCTTTAGTCAAAATGTTGCATAGATGATGTTTTACAGATCATCTTCAAGCCGCTTTCTGACAGTCGCTTCCGGATGCGCCGTTTTGTGGGCTGTTTTATTTACGTGGCTCACCTTCGGCAGCGTCTTCTCCCCGTCATCTTTGTTGTAGCGGTGTAGCATGCAAGGACGGGAGTGGAAGAAGTGTCAAAAGATGGCGTTAACTATTTTAATGACATTCAGACTTTACTTCAATCAATAACGGAGCAGCATCTCCTCATCCGGAAACAACAACGCAGGAAATGTGTCCCGTGAAAAACCATCCGGCCATAACTCTCTAATAACTAAAGTTCCTTGGGTGAATAATGTAAACTCACTACACCGGTATGTTTTAGCACTTTCATGGTGAGTTTACTGACAGATATACGTAAGAACTTTACACTACTTTATATTAGAAATGGCAACAGTGGAGGATGAATGTCCCATAACAAGAAGATAGAAGAAAAAGAAGAAGCTTATCGACTACAAAGGCGGACTCGCGCAAATTTTCAGGACCTAAGCAGATCCCAAATACACATCAACAGGTACCAGACGGTAAGAAAAGTTGCTTTTGCATAATATTGCGAAACAAAACGCCAGATAATATGTCTTACCTTATACACACACCATAAAAATACTCATATGTTGAAGCACAGTACAATCCATCAAGCGGTGCGGCTTCATAGCTTACCAAAGTCGTACTAAAACATTTTGATAGATTTCTGAGCGCCGTGGGTAATGTTCTATATTTTCAATGGTACATATAATAACATTTTGGTGTTGTTTACTTGAGTCATATTGCAGTTTACACGTATCTCTTATGTGTGACTGCCATCTACTGGTCACACTTATCATTTCACCATGTACCAAATAAAATAGCTTCGAGGTCGGTTAGCACAACCAAAATTATTCTGTACAGTAGGGTCACCGGGTTATAAGGCGCACTGTCGATTTTTGAGAAAATGAAAGGATTTTAAGGTAGCCTTAAAGTCCGGAAACTACGGTATGTTTAGAGTTACACAATATTTGTCGTCCCGCCACAAATAAATGAATGTGTGGTGAACATTGATATGATATCGGACAGGCGTGTCAAACTTGTTTTCATTGAGGGCCACATTGCAAATCAGAGGGCTGCTTGTAACAGTCAATATATATGCACTTCAACGTATAACCTCGTTACACAATTTGCATAGGCAATTGTTTTTGATTATTAATTTATTTTTTTGATTGTGGGATAACATGCTTTAAAATCGTAAGTCAAGATGATGAGCAGATATTTACAAATTTATTTTTGAAAAAACAAACAAAAAATGCTTGTAATATCTGTTGGCTTATTCAAATAATATGGAAGTGTAGAACATAAATTCTGCAAATGCTCGTATACATTTTTGCTGTAAAAAAATAATTGACATTTGCAATAATTAACAATGAATACATTTAGCCAAAAACTGCGTCATTTCCTGCCTTTCACAAGGCCACATAAAATGACGCGGTCTGCCACTTGAAAAAATGCATCGGGCCACAAAAGATAATTTGTTTATTACATGTTTAATATGTTTATTACAAGTTATCTAATCAGTTTGATTATGTTTATTACACTTTTATTACCTTTTATAATACATTATTCATTACACACATTTTTTTACATGTTAGTTTTTTACACATTTACTACATGTTTATTACATGTTTATGTCCATTTAATGTTAATTGTTTATTACACAGGTTTGTGTTTATTACCTATTTAGTACTGTTTAACTATGTTTATTGCACATTATTACATGTTTATTACCTGTGTATTACCGGTTCATTGCACAATTGTTTTCACACACTACCTGTTTATTACATGTTTATCACCATTTAATGTTAATTGTTTATTACACATGTTTATAGCATGTTAATTACCCATTTAGTACTGTTTAACTATGTTTATTACACATTATTACACGTTTATTACCTGTGTATTACCTGTTCATTGCACAATTGTTTTCACACGCTACCTGTTTATTACATGTTTATCACCATTTGATGTTAATTGTTTATTACACATGTTTATAGCATGTTAATTACCTATTTAGTACTGTTTAACTATGTTTATTGCACATTATTACACGTTTATTACCCGTGTAATACGTTATTCATTACACAATTTTTTTGTACATGTTACTTGTTTATTACCTGTTTATCACCTATTTAATCCATGTTTAATTATGTTTTTACACATTATGTCTATTACATGTTTATTATGTTTATTTATTACATGTTTATTACCTGTTTAATACTAAATAATAATGTTCCAGACCACATGAACTAATGCGTCCACTCACATGAATTAATGTGCCAGACCACCTTAAATGTCGTGACGGTCCAGATAAATAGATGTGGCAGAACGCATAAAATAATGTGCCGGATTACATACAATGACATGGTGGAACACATAAATAGATGTGGCGGATCGCTTTAAATAACGTGGCAGGCCACAGGAAATAATGTACTGGGCTACAAAGAAAGTTGTGGTGGGCCACGTAAAATAAAGTTCTAGACCACATGAAATAATATGCCGGATCACATGAAATATACTGCCGGACCACATAAAATGACATACCGTATTTCCTTGAATAGCCGCAGGGGCGCTAATTAATTTAAAACCTCTTCTCACTCCGGCGTTTACCAAAAGGAATGCGGTAAATTTAGGCGTGCGCTTTGAGTGTGATGTAAGCATACCATCATGAAAAGCACATTTAATTAAAAAAAACGTTATTATGGTCTTACCTGTACTTGTAAATGGAGTCCATTTGCAGCTCCTTCTGACCAAAAGCATTGATAACTTGTTTATAGAAGTCTTCCTTCGGTTTTAAAAGTCTCTCTGTCTCGATGGAGATACTCATTTAATTATTACCTCCTGCTTCGATTGAAAGTCCAGTTTAGAAAACGGTTTTATTTTAGATACTGGTATGTAATCCTCAAAGTTAAAAGTTCAGGCGAGAGGGGGGAAAAAAAACGATCTATTGCTGCGTGGTCACTTCTTCTGCAGTACCGGAAGTCGCAAGAAGGATCACTAGCGCGGCAGCGCCCTCTACCACCAGGAGGCGGGAGTCATTTAATGAGTCATACCGTATTTGACACACGCAGCTACGGTATATTAATAAAACATAGCTGCTTACTGTTCTTTTTAGCATACTGTACCGGTATTCAATAGCTTGGACCTTAAATCCTACTGAATAGCTCTTTATTTTCTTCCCTTTATGCGATTTTAAATTACGGTATTGAAATGACCGCTTTGTGATTTTATTTCAAGGCGTGACAATGCCTTGAAAGGTGAAGTGTCACTAATGACGTGACGAGTTTGACCCGGTGGTGAAACGAGGCATACCGTTTCTTCAAAATAAAGCGCTTTGAAAGACGCAACTCCAACAACAAAAAGTCAGTTCTCCACCCCTACAAACTAACACAATATTAATAATAAGAATTGCAATTACCGGTATATAACAACACAATATTGATATTGTTTATTTAAAGCGTACCGTATTTTACAATTTTTTTTTCATAAATTAAGCATTTCAAGCATGTAAATAACAATACTACCGTAGTATTGGCCACGAGATGAGACAGACAAATGTGTTTGGAAGGTAAACTGTTTTTAATGATTAATGATTCAGACATTTATCACTGTCTGAAAGAAGTTAACAGGGATTACTGTCATAGTAAGCGTGTGGCACACTCACTAAAGGCAATCAGGCCTGGCCCTAACCAATCTGGCGCCCTAGGCAAGATTTTAGGTGGCGCCCCCCACATCGGCAGTGAAGTGTATATACTCACAAGAAACCGAATAGCTTTGTCTTTGACCTTTTTTTTTACTTAAAGAAAGCAAATTAACATATTATATGAGAATGTTATGTTATGATTATCTTTAACCGAATCACAGCAGTGCTCAAATTAAAAAACAGCATTCCCTCTCATGTGATATTGCTTAATTAACATTAATGATGTGCACTTTAACAACTAGGCTTACAACTATACCTAATATATAAAGGGGTGGAAAATTGACTATTATCTGCAGGGCAAACATTAGCTAACCAGAAGGCAATAACAATGTAAACAAAAAACACCTGCTTAAAAGATCTAATACAAATGTCCCTGAGGAATGTAAGGTGGGAGTACTGTAATTACCTAACGTTACATTATTATTTTCCATAACAATTTAGCCCCCTCCACAATATTAACCCGACGTTAAAACAGAACTAGCTATTTATTGATTAGCAATTGCCGAATCATGTAACATTAGCTTAATGCTAAAAAGCCAGGTTACTATCACATTCTGTAACAGACAAATAATTTCATGTGGGCTAACGTTACCTACCTGCTACCTCTGTCTTTTTCTCGTTTCTCCTCCTCTTCTTTTCTATTTTTTCTCCCCTGGGCACCTGACAGTTTTGGCCGTTTTGACATCTTGTGTTGATTTTTTGATGCGGTGACGTCCATAAAGAGTCATGATACGGGAAGGGAGGGGGCGCACCGTTTGGGGGGAGGGGGGGGGGGGGGGCGTAATGTTGTAACAAATAATATTTCTATTAAATAGGCTTTACTATGCATTTTAATTAACGTGGGATTATTTTTTGTATTTAGAAATAACAGTACCAACTTTTTTTATTTTTTATTTATTTTCTCCAACATTTGTGGCACTGGCGTGGCGCCCCCTGATGTACGGCGCCCTTAGCATTTGCCTATACGGCCTATGCCACGGGCCGGCCCTGAAGGCAATTATAATGTGACACTCTTTATTTTTACAAGGTGTCATTCAACAATTACATACATTTTCTGTATGTAAAAACACATGAAAACAAATTGAATATAAAACATGTAAACCGGTAATTCTTAACTACAATTGTAACAAACATTATCAGTGTAAACAACATACGGTACGTGAGGCCAGAGAGAAATAATACTGTAATTTGAACTTGAACAAACTGAAAATGTTCCTGTCGGCATTACTGACGGATGCTTCCCCCACTGCACCTTGATGGACGACTACTACGGTAATTGTAGTACATCTTGTGGAGACCCATCAGTTGTTAAAACCTCTTCATCTTCAGCGTCGTCCATTTCTCCGTCACCTTGTCCACCGTCCTTTGAAATAATTTCATCCGTGTCGGCTTCCTCATCACTCTCATACATTTTTACGTCATCTGTGTCATCTTGTCTCAGGGGCTGATTGAGGAGGCCGTGTAGATCACCCTTAATCTCTACCAGTGTCTTGCTCTTCTCTGACAACTCTTTGCAAGCGTCATGTGCAATGCCCCCTGCTTTCAGCACTCCTATTTCACCATCCTGGGATCCATCTGGGCTTGTTATCCCACAAACCCGGAAGGATTTCTTGATCAATTCTTCCCCAAGCCCTTGCCAAGCAGCTTTCACCCACTTAACCATCAGGACTTTTGTTGGTGGTTTCATGTTACCCCCCCTCAGTGTATTCTTTTGGTCCGTCACTCATCCATTCCTCATACATAGCTCTGTACGCTGTCTTGAAAGGCTTGTTCCAACAAACATCGGGTGCCTGGATGTGTCCTGCAGATGAAAACGTGAATCAAATGAGAATTTGTCACCATGGTATCAAACAACAAATCAATTATATTTAGATATTTTGGTTCATTAAATTGTATATATCATACAGTGAAATGTGAGTGTTTAAAATAACCGGTAAATCATATTACCTGTGCAACCACCAGGAATGACAGCCATTTTTGTGCTCTTGGTCCTGAGCACAGCCTTTGTGGAGTCCTGGATGTGGCATCTGAACGCATCCCACACCAATAGACGTGGGCGGAACGCAATCCGTCCCCATACATCACGAAGCCATTGGTGTGTCAGTTCTTCATTCATCCACCCATTTTTAGACATTGCCACTACAACACCGCTTATTTTGTCCACTTCTTTATCCCTTCGCACTCCCTTGAAGACAATGAACGGCTTCAGCTTTTGTCCATTGGCCTTTGCCGATAAGCACGCGGTCACGTGTGCCTTCTCACGGCCTGTGGATTTGATTGGGATGCTTTTGGTACCAGTCAGATCCACCGTCGTATCTCCCGGGAGATCCAACCAAATTGGCGTCTCGTCCATTGCGCCAATCAGGTCGAGTGTGAAGCTGTTCTTGATAAGCAGGGATCGGACGTACAGAATAAAGTCAATCAATTTTGGAATGACTTTTTCCGGAATAGCTTGACTAACAATCGTTCTCTTTCTCAGAGAAATGCCGTGTCTGGCAAAGAAGCCTTGGAGCCATACCCTACTCCCAACAGAAGTTTCTGCTGCCGCATTGGTGTCACTTCTCCATAAATCCATTGCTTTCACTTGAACCATTTTCCTTGATACTCTTCATAATCCATTCTATCAGAATATGCTCCATTGTTTCGCTTACCACTTGTCGGCCTGCGCCTCTCAACCTTTTCCTCTCACTTCCCGCACTTCCAGATTGGTATTCCGCCACGAGCTTCCCTTCCATACTACACCATTCTCTTATTCTGCGAGCATCTACTCCAAACTTTCGAGCAGCTCCCTCCTTAGTGTTCCTTTTTGCAAAATCAATGGCTTGTACTTTAAATCCGATTGCATAACTCTTTATCTTTTGTCCTTTGTGAGATTGCAAACAACTGAAAGCAGCTTCCTCCATTTTGAAAATGAGGACAGGTAAAGGGTCACTCGTGACGTAACGAGTTTGACCCGGCGAAAATTATGGACATGCGATAATAAAATCAATATTTTGCGAAACGGATTTGATCCGGCGTTAATAATGAACCGGCGATAAGGCCAAACATGCGTTAATTATTTTGAGAAACGAGTTTGACCCGGCAGTAATTCTAGACGTGCGAATACTATATTCCCTGCGCCAATTCAGGGAAATACGGTAGCAGACAAGACAAATAGATATTGCGGACCGTATTAAATATTGTGGTGGACCGCATAAATAATGTGGCGGGTTACATAAAATAATGTGGTGGGCCACAAAAATGAATAGGTTGGCCTCAGATAGAAGTGGCGGCCCACATAAAATAATGTGGCTTGTCGCATAAGATAAAGTGGCAGGCTGCATAATATAATGTTCCGGCCCACATAAAATAATGTGGTTGGCCACATAAATAGATGTGGCGGGCCACGAAACATAATGTGGTTGGCCACTTTAAATATTGTGGTGGGCCAAATTAAATAATGTGGTGGGCCAGTTTAAATAATGTGGTCGTCCACTTTAAATAATGTGGTGGGCCATATTAAATAATGTGGTGGGCCACTGCAAATATTGTGGTGGGCTACAATAAATAATGTGGTGGGCCACATAAATAGATGTGGCAGCCCACTGAAAATAATGTGAGCTTGATCTGGGCCCCAGCCTTGAGTTTGACTCCCGTGGTATAGAATATTATTAGTTTAGGCTGATTCTGCTGCCCTGGTCCTCGGGGTATTTGGGGTGAACACGGCGACACATCCTGACGACACATCGTGACGACACATCGTGACGACACATCGTGACGACACATCGTGACGACACATCGTGACGACACATCGTGACGACACATCGTGACGACACATCGTGACGACACATCGTGATGACACATCGTGACAACACATCATTGCGACACATCGTGACGACACATCGTGACGACACATCGTGATGACACATCGTGACGACACATAGTGGTGACACATAGTGGTGACACATAGTGGTGTCACAGAGTGGTGACACAGTGGTGACACATAGTGGTGACACAAAGTGGTGACACATAGTGGTGACACATAGTGGTGTCACAGAGTGGTGACACAGTGGTGACACATAGTGGTGACACAAAGTGGTGACACATAGTGGTGACACAAAGTGATGACACAGTGGCGACACATAGTGGTGACACAAAGTGATGACACTAAGTGATGACACATAGTGATGACACAAAATTATCACACATAGTGATAACAAAAAGTGATGACACAAAGTGATGACATATAGTGATGAGACAAAGTGGTGACACATAGTGGTGACACATAATGATGACACAAAGTGATGACACATAGTGGTGACACATAGTGGTGACACAAAGTGATGACACATAGTGGTGACACATAGTGGTGACACATAGTGATGACACATAGTGGTGACACAAAGTGATGACACTAAGTGATGACACATAGTGATGACACAAAATTATCACACATAATGATCACACATAGTGATGACAAAAAGTGATGACACATAGTGATGACACATAGTGATGACACAAAGTGATGACACAAAGTGATGACTCAGTAATGACACAAAGCGATGACACATAGTGGTGACACAAAGTGATGACACATAGTGGTGACACATAGTGGTGACACAAAGTGATGACACATAGTGGTGACACAAAGTGATGACACATAGTGGTGACACATAGTGGTGAAACATAGTGGTGTCACAAAGTGGTGACACATAGTGGTGACACATAGTGGTGACACAAAGTGATGACACAGTGGCGACACATAGTGGTGACACAAAGTGATGACACTAAGTGATGACACATAGTGATGACACAAAATTATCACACATAGTGATAACAAAAAGTGATGACACAAAGTGATGACATATAGTGATGAGACAAAGTGGTGACACATAGTGGTGACACATAATGATGACACAAAGTGATGACACATAGTGGTGACACATAGTGGTGACACAAAGTGATGACACATAGTGGTGACACATAGTGGTGACACATAGTGATGACACATAGTGGTGACACAAACTGATGACACTAAGTGATGACACATAGTGATGACACAAAATTATCACACATAATGATCACACATAGTGATGACAAAAAGTGATGACACATAGTGATGACACATAGTGATGACACAAAGTGATGATACATAATGATGACACATAGTGATGACACAAAGTGATGACACAAAGTGATGACTCAGTAATGACACAAAGCGATGACACAGTGGTGACACAAAGTGATGACACATAGTGGTGACACATAGTGGTGACACAAAGTGATGACACATAGTGGTGACACATAGTGGTGAAACATAGTGGTGTCACAAAGTGGTGACACATAGTGGTGACACATAGTGGTGACACAAAGTGGTGACACAGTGGTGACACATAGTGGTGACACAATGTGGTGACACATAGTGGTGACACATAGTGGTGACACATAGTGGTGACACAAAGTGGTGACACATAGTGGTGAAACATAGTGGTGTCACAAAGTGGTGACACATAGTGGTGACACATAGTGGTGACACAAAGTGGTGACACATAGTGGTGACACATAGTGGTGACACATAGTGGTGACACAAAGTGATGACACAGTGGCGACACATAGTGGTGACACAAAGTGATGACACTAAGTGATGACACATAGTGATGACACAAAATTATCACACATAGTTATAACAAAAAGTGATGACACAGAGTGATGACATATAGTGATGAGACAAAGTGGTGACACATAGTGGTGACACATAATGATGACACAAAGTGATGACACATAGTGGCGACACATAGTGGTGACACAAAGTGATGACACATAGTGATGACACAAAGTGATGACACATAGTGGTGACACATAGTGATGACACATAGTGATGACACAAAGTGATGACACATAGTGGTGACACAAAGTGATGACACATAGTGATGACACAAAGTGATGACACATAGTGATGACACAAAGTGATGACACAAAATGATCACAAATAGTGATCACACATAGTGATGACAAAAAGTGATGACACATAGTGATGTCACATAGTGATGACACATAGTGATGTCACATAGTGATGACACAAAGTGATGATACATAATGATGACACAAAGTGATGACACATAGTGATGACACAAAGTGA
>NC_084741.1:41316153-41348653 GCF_033978785.1 Entelurus aequoreus | reverse complement strand
TGGTCATCCTTTAATCAGAAGGGTTCAATCTCTCTCCTGTGCTAGTTTGAAGCCGACACGACAAACGCGCTCAGAGGAGATAATGTTTGAAAAAAGGTGACCGGTTTTTACAAAACTTTAGTTTTGAAGGGGGAATTGCAAACTTCCTGTTGATTTTTACTGGGGGTTGTCAATCTATGAAATGTAGGTCTAAGTGAGACATACGTGGAGGTTTTTGTTTCATGTCTCTAAGACATTCCTACTGGAAGTTACAGGCAGTTTTGTCTGAGTTTTTTTTCCTAGGAGCAGTTGTGTCTGTGTTTTCTTCCTAGGGGGCGCTAGAGCGCAATTTTGAGTTTTAGGGTTGGTTTTTTTTTATTAGATCGCAATTTTTGCCAGTCCTGATGTGTGTGTCGAGTTTGGGGAGTTTTGAAGCATGTTAAGGGGGTCAAATTACAGCTCAAAGAGGCAAAAGTGACTGTTTTTAGTAAACTTTTGTTTTGAAGGGGGAATTGCCAACTTTCTGTTGATTTTTGCTGATGGATGTCAATGTATGAAATGAAGGTCTACGTCAGACCTACATAGAGGTTTTTGTTTCAGGTCTCTACGACATTCCTACCGGAAGTTACAAGCAGTTTTGTCTGTGTTTTTTTCTAGGGGGCGCTAGAGCGCAATTTTGAGTTTTGGGGTTTGGTTTTTTATTAGATTTCAATTTTCGCCAGTCCTGATTTGTGTGTCAAATATGGTGAGTTTTGAAGCATGTTAAGGGTGTCAAATTACAGCTCAAAGAGGCAGCGGAATAATAATAATAAAGAATAAAACGCACAAAATACAATAGGGTCCTCTGTCTGACATTTGGTCCCTAATTAGCTAACCTCAATGAACCCAAAAATACCTTTAAAATAAGTTTATTCTCACTAATAACAAGTGCACTTTTCTTGGTAGACCTCTTTGCTCAATATGTTGGAAAATATGCTTAAATTAAGTAAATGCTAGTGCCATTATCTTGACATAATGATATGCGCTCGGCATTAAATTTTTTGAAACCAGCAAACTTATACTAAAAACTAATTTATTGTTCTTAATGGAAAGGCAACAAGGCAACCGCTTGTTACTCTCGGGGTCTACTAGCCGCTCAGGCAAATCATATGGTCTAAAAATGCATTTTTCCATCGACAACATGACATCATAGCGCCAAGTGTGTGCTCTTTCAGTCAATTAGTGCGCATATATACAGCCCGGCCCCCGGCCCAAATTTTTTTTAATTGTAATTTTGAAGAATTTATCTGAATGTGCATGAACTATTTCTGTTCAAAATTGTTTGAAATGTCACATGTTAAATGTTTAAATATTAACTACCAGTTTACTGTACTCTGCCAACTAAACCACTATATGAGTTTCTATAGTTTCATTGAAAATAAAACAGCAAAGTCCATTTGGCTGTCATCTGTTTTAATTATGAGACACAATTGTGTCAAAATCATGATTTTTTTTTTCTTTCATGCTTGAAGTAAGAAATTATTACTTTAATTAAAAAAGTAGTTTTATACTTGTGAGTGTTGATAACACAGCTTTGCAACAGTTGATATTCTAGTTTCAAGCATGTTTTACTCAATATAGGTCATCAAATCTCAGCAACAAGCTGTAATATCTTACTGAGATCATTTAGGACCAAAACCCTTAAAACAAGTAAAAGACTCTAACATAAAATCTGCTTAGTGAGAAGAATTATCTTATCAGACAGAAAATAAGCAAATATGACCCTTATTTGAGATATTTATTCTTACTTATATTTCAGTTTTTGCAGTGACGCATTTGCTACCGGAAACATGAATTAATTTATATTTTACCGCATTTTCTCCAACTTAACTTTTGCCTGTCCCACTAAACACTATAAACAACAAGTTTGTTTATATATGTATATTACAACTCCTTTGTTTTATTACATTAATGCACATTAATGGACATATAACATGTTAATGTGCCATATTGTAGCCAAAGGCTAATTTCCATCTGCAGGTTTATTGTATAAAGCAGGGGTTCTTTGACCTCAGGACCCAACTTTTCCACTACAGAGGGACCCAAGAACCACTCCAATAATAACACTGAATTAGTAATCTTACTCTTAATTTTGATCATATTCAATAAAAAAAAATATTTAACCTACTTACAGTGTACTACCTTGTAAAATGATATAAAAGCATTAGTCAATCACAAAGATTATATTCTTAATTTAACAAATAAACCTTAGACTTAGGTCAGGCTGATTAGAAAAAAAATGATTTACATACAATATGTATTATGTTGCGCTAAAATAAATAAACTAAACTAAATTAATAATCAATATGTTTCTTAACTAAACTGTCAATCAAATTGAAGTGCAAATGAAAATACAGCTTCACCATGTTATGGCGGGGTCGCATCTTAATGCGCGGATCGTTTTCCCAGGATGTAGACGGAACTCCGGAGGCAGTGTGCAGGTAGGATAATGATTTATTCGACATAAATCGGTCAAAATATAAAAGTACCAGAAAATACAAATAAACAGAAATGCGTGCCGATTGCACGGGACGCTATGGCAAAGCTTAGCATAGAAACAGGCAAACAAATGGCGAAGCTTAGCTCAGGAATTAAACAGGTATTCTGTTGCGTGAAGCAAACACGACAGCCAGACTGAGTGTGGCAAAAAGCAGGAATAAATAGCTCTCTGATCAGTGCCCGGGAGCAGGTGAGCGTCCAGAACACTAATCAGAGGCAGGTGAAAATAATCAGCACCCATGGCAACCAAGAAAACACAAACCCAGCGGCGCTAAAACAAAACTAAGAGAGTCTTTAAATAAACAAAACATGATCCGGGCAACAGATAATGACACACCACATTAGTCATAATTTTTGCGCTGAAGAAATGTCTCTATTACATTAGCGCCAGACTTCCTCTGTTTGTTTTATAATGTCATGACTGCCACAAGTGGTAGAAAAGTGTATTACAACTAAGTACCGCTGCAGCCGATGCGGACCACAGCTGAAAAAACAGATGTATTACATTCTAGGGGGCACTCGCAGTCCAACACTGGGCCCTATGGTTAAGAAACACTGGTATACAGTATATGCCATCAACATGCCGGGGACCATCTTTTTGCAAAGAAACACGCCCGGTTCTACCACAATTTCAGCGTTATGTTGAGTTGATTAATCATGCTCATTTTTTTGCTGTTTTTTTTATGCCACACGTGGAAAGCCGGTCCGTGAAAATATTGCATACGTTTAACCGGTCCCTGGTGGAAAAAAGGTTGGGGACCCCTGCTTTAGAGCACAGCTGTAACTTCCTGGCACGAAACCTGCAGAAAATACTTCCTCTCAGGTTCCTCTATGTTTACATTTTCACACTTTGCTCTGTTTTGCTACACTTTATAAAAGGTGAACTTTTTTTGTTGTAATTTTGCCTATCGTTCACAATCGTAATGAGAGACAAAACGACAGATGTATATATTTTTTTAATGCATTCTAACTTGTGAATAAAAGTCAGTGGGAGGTACTCTATTCCGCCCATAAAGCCCTCTAAATAACCATCCAATACTCCATTCACATTTCCTGACTTGAATATAAGTATTAGTGATATTGTTATCATAAACTCTTAACGCAGACAAACTAGCTCTAACTAGCTTGTGCTGCTTTACTGACATCTTCAGCTGGTGAGCTGCTTTCTCGCCTCGGAGCTTGTGAAAGTTTATTCTAAATCATAAATAAAGCCTCTCACCTGGATAGTAGAAGGATGAGGACATAATCCGACAAGTTGGTACACTTTGACAGCCAATTTGGACCCGGAAATGGCGAGAACGCGCAAAAAGATTCCAAAAAGATTACGAGTCATTCTTCATCTAAACAGGAATATATCAACACACTTTAATATGGGGAACATATCCACCATTAATTAGTTGCTTATTAAAGTAACAACTACTTAATTAAGAGTTATTTGGACACTAGGGGAACATATGAGGGTTAGGGTTAGGGTTACTAATAAGCATTAATTCTGAGGATATTGAGGGAAGACTCTTAGTTAATGGCTTACTGGTTGTATAATAAGGCCATGCAGAATAAGGCATTCATAACTACTTAAAAATGACTAATTAAAGGCCTACTGAAATTAAATTTTCTTATTTAAACGGGGATAGCAGATCCATTCTATGTGTCATACTTGATCATTTTGCGATATTGCCATATTTTTGCTGAAAGGATTTAGTAGAGAACATCGACGATAAAGTTCGCAACTTTTGGTCGCTGATAAAAAAGCCTTGCCTGTACCGGAAGTAGCGTGACGTCGCAGGTTGAAGGGCTCCTCACATTTGCACATTGTTTACACCAGCAGTGAGAGCGATTCGGACCGAGAAAGCGACGATTACCCCATTAATTTGAGCGAGGATGTAAGATTCGTGGATGAGGAACGTGAGAGTGAAGGACTAGAGTGCAGTGCAGGACGTATCTTTTTTCGCTCTGACCGTAACTTAGGTACAAGCTGGCTCATTGGATTCCACACTTTCTCCTTTTTCTATTGTGGATCACGGATTTGTATTTTAAACCACCTCGGATACTATATCCTTTTGAAAATGAGAGTCGAGAACGCGAAATGGACATTCACAGTGACTTTTATCTCCACGACAATACATCGGCGAAGCACTTTAGCTACGGAGCTAACGTGAGAGCATCGTGCTTAAATGCAGATAGAAACAAAAGAAATAAGCCCCTGACTGGAAGGATAGACAGAAGATCAACAATACTATTATTACTATTAAACACTGGACCTGTAACCACACGGTTAATGCTTTCCAGCCTGGCGAAGGCTAGCAATGCTGTTGCTAACGACACCATTGAAGCTAACTTAGCTACGGGACCTCGACAGAGTTATGCTATAAACATTAGCTCTCCACCTACGCCAGTCCTCATCTGCTCATCAACACCCGTGCTCACCTGCGTTCCAGCGATCGACGGCGCGACGAAGGACTTCACCACAATGATCGGTGCGGTCGGCGGCTCGCAGACGGAGGAAGTAAACCCAGACAGGTGAGGACAGTGGCGGTGGACGGCGTTGTAGCTTTCGACGACACCCCGGCCGCCATCAGAGTCGGCAAGAAACATATATTTCCCCAAAATTACGTACGTGACATGCACATAGCGACACGCACGTACGGGCAAGCGATCAAATGTTTGGAAGCCAAAGCTGTACTCACAGTAGCGCGTCTGCTATCCAACTCAAAGTCCTCCTGGTTGTGTTGCTGTAGTCCGCCGCTAATACACCGATCCCACCTACAGCTTTCTTCTTTGCAGTCTCCATTGTTAATTGAACAAATTGCAAAAGATTCACCAACACAGATGTCCAGAATACTGTGGAATTGTGTGGTGAAAACAGACGACTTAAGCTGGCGACCGTGCTATTCCAAAATGTCTCCTTCAACCCTTGACGTCACGCGCAAACGTCATCATACCGAGACGTTTTCAGCCGGAAGTTTCCCGGGAAATTTAAAATTGCACTTTATAAGTTAACCGTATTGGCATGTGTTGCAATGTTAAGATTTCATCATTGATATATAAACTATCAGAGTGCGTGGTCGGTAGTAGTGGCTTTCAGTAGGCCTTTAGGAGCCAATATGTTACTAATTTTTCATGTTAGTAAGCAAGTAATTAATGGTGAATATGTTCCCCATACTAAAGTGTTACCATACATCCTATCAGTCAGCATAATAGTGACAGCAGACATTGTACAGTAAGTGTTGCATTATTTTGTTTGTTGGCTCTCATGAAGTCTGCAGTGAGTAATAATCAGTGATGGTGCGACCGCTGAATGCTTACAACGATCAAAATACATTAATATGACATGTTATTATGGGCCTGTTACTACATTACATATATACTTACATATACACTACCGTTCAAAAGTTTGGGGTCACATTGAAATGTCCTTATTTTTGAAGGAAAAGCACTGTACTTTTCAATGAAGATAACTTTAAACTAGTCTTAACTTTAAAGAAATACACTCTATACATTGCTAATGTGATAAATGAGTATTCCAGCTGCAAATGTCTGGTTTTTGGTGCAATATCTACATAGGTGTATAGAGGCCCATTTCCAGCAACTATCACTCCAGTGTTCTAATGGTACAATGTGTTTGCTCATTGGCTCAGAAGGCTAATTGATGATGAGAAAACCCTTGTGCAATCATGTTCACACATCTGAAAACAGTTTAGCTCGTCACAGAAGCTACGAAACTGACCTTCCTTTGAGCAGATTGAGTTTCTGGAGCATCACATTTGTGGGGTCAATTAAACGCTCAAAATGGCCAGAAAAAGAGAACTTTCATCTGAAACTCGACAGTCTATTCTTGTTCTTAGAAATGAAGGCAATTCCACAAAATTGTTTGGGTGACCCCAAACTTTTGAACGGTAGTGTACATATATACTTATATATACTTACAGCGTGTATTTTAAACTTTGATGGAGGTTTTTCTTATAGGCAGAATGGGTATCCTTTTGGATACTAGTTAGAATGCATAAAAAATGTAAAAACATGTGTTCTTGTCTTTAATAATTTCCTTTTTTTCTTTTTTTTTTTTACATATTCCTTATTTTGGCACCTTCATTTTCAGAGCTTATTGTGAAGTGTTCTCAATGTGGTTTAACAAAATTGTTTGAGTGTTTTCCATGCTTGTGTTGACATGTCCTTTCATTTTCTGCCTTGAAAGCTGACGGTTTATAGAGGAAGGTTACATTTGAAATATTGTTTTTTATTTTGGATAAAAAATATTCATAATTATCGATATATCGGCCGGTATAAAACACTTGCATCGTGATACAGTTTTCAGCCAGCTTTACGCCTAATTGATTTATTTTCCTAATTGGAATGTGTTGTTGAATTTCGTGTTTCCCGTTATTAGTCAAACGGGGGGGGGGGGGGGGGGGGAGAGAGAAAAAGCCAGCGAGATGACCTTTTTGGCATGTTTCGTGGAAAGTGAGAAAGTAAACAAACTCCCCCGCCGGGCTCTTCCTCCGTGTTCCCACCTGGTTTTGCGGGCTACGCTCTCATCTGCTCACAACATGGCATCACGCTGTGACTCCCAAAGCACGCCAGAGCAAATGTTTGATTTATAGTGTTTTGATGAGACTTTTCATCTTTCATAATGCGGGTTTAGAAGAAAAAAAACATAAAAAAGGAATGGTTTGAAACGTTGAAGAAAATGAGCTTCCCCAGGCAGCAGAGTGTATTCCAAGGTTTTTGATGCATGTCCTTTCATGTGTGCTTTGATGGTGGAAATCTTGCTTTATGATTGACGCACCGGTAATGCTACGAAGATAAAACTGCAGCTCTAAATTGACCGGCGCTGATACCACCTTGATGCCAGCCTACAAACATGTCCGCGATACAAACGGTGACCACCTTGTTTGGTTGCGTTGGACCCGAAACATCAACGACAAACTTCACTGCTAACTATGGAAAACTTTTTAGACAATTTTTTATTTTTTTTGCTGCAGCTGTTACATATACTGTAATGTTGTACATGGTAATTGGGATTTGTTATATATAATACTTGTATAGCGCTTTTCTACCTTCAAGGTACTCAAAGTGCTTTGACAGTATTTCCACATTCACCCATTCACACACTGATGGCGGGAGCTGCCTTGCAAGGCCCTAACCACAACCCATCAGGAGCAAGGGTGAAGTGTCTTGCTCAAGGACACAACGGACGTGACGAGGTTGGTAGTAGGTGGGGATCGAACCGGGAACCCCCAGTTTGCTGGCAGGGCCACTCTCCCTACCGCGCCATGCCGTTCCCCAATATATTGTATATATTATATAATAATATAATACTGTCATGAGGTGGCGACTTGTCCAGGGTGTACCCCGCCTTCCGCCCAAATGCAGCTGAGATAGGTTCCAGCACCCCCCGCGACTCCGACAGGGACAAGCGGTAGAAAATGAATGGATGGATGGATAATATAATGTAATATATCAGTATATATTATATACTGTATATATAATATGTAAATATTTCATATATTAAAGTTAAAGTACCAATGATTGTCACACACACACACACTAGGTGTGGTGAAATGTGTCCTCTGCATTTGACCCATCCCCTTTTTCACCCCCTGGGAGGTGAGGGGAGCTGTCAGGTTCAAACACTGATGACATCTATTAAACAAGACCAGAGGCAAAGAAATTAAACAGAGACAGAATTCAATTTGGACTCAATTGAGGAGACACGTCTGGACACACTGTACCCTAGTACCAGGGCCGGCCCGTGGCATAGGCAGTATAGGCAAATGCTAAGGGCGCCGTACATCAGGGGGCGCCACGCCAGTGCCACAAATATTGGAGGAAAAAAAAAAAAAAAGTTGGTAGTATTATTTCTAAATACAAAAAATAATCCCACGTTAATTAAAATGCAAAGTAAAGCCTATTTAATAGAAATATTATTTGTTACAACATTACGCCCCCCCCTCCCCCGGCACGGTGCGCCCCCTCCCTTCCCGTATCATGACTCTTTTTGGACGTCACCAAATCAAAAAATCAACACAAGATGTCAAAACGGCCAAAACTGTCAGGTGCCCAGGGAAGAAAAAAGAGAAAAGAAGAGGAGAAACGAGAAAAAGACAGAGGTAGCAGGTAGGTAACGTTAGCCTACATGAAATTATTTGTCTGTTACAGAATGTGATAGTAACCTGGCTTTTTAGCATTAAGCTAATGTTACATGATTCGGCAATTGCTAATCAATAAATAGCTAGTTCTGTTTTAACGTCGGGTTAATATTGTGGAGGGGGCTAAATTGTTATGGAAAATAATAATGTAACGTTAGGTAATTACAGTACTCCCTGGTGTACAGTAATTTGTAAGTCATTCTAGTTAATGCAATATTAAAAAGCACAAATAGAGAACTCTGTAGGATCCCCTTTTTTTGTAATATAGTTGTTAAAGTCATACTGGTTTGATATCTTGTTTTGTGCAGTGCCTTATTTATATTGTATTTTTAATTTATTTTATGCAACTTGTTGACACGTTTTATTTTGTGTTTATGTACGTAAAAAATATTGTATTTCATATATTAATTTTTTATTTTTTGTATTCATTTATTTATCCATATTTTTTTTAATCTTGTTAACTATTCTGATTGTTAATTTGCTTTCTTTAAGTAAAAAAAAAGGTCAAAGACAAAGCTGTTCGGTTTCTTGTGAGTATATACACTTCACTGCCGATGTGGGGGGGGGGGGGGCGCCACCTAAAATCTTCCCTAGGGCGCCAGATTGGTTAGGGCCGGGCCTGCCTAGTACAGTATCTCAGCACGCTCTCCTCCTTCTTTATTTGACTTTCTCCCCCCACCTGCCCACAGCTGCTTCCAGAGGGAAGTGGATCGTAAACAGCGTGGCCTTTGGTTGCCGAACAGTTCAAAAGAAGAGGTCGTAAAATAGTTCAAAAAGAGTTCCATAGAATAGTTCAAAAAGGGTTCGTAAAGTACTTCAAAAAGAGTTCGTCTGGAAATTGGGCAGATCCTGCCATCTGTCCGCTTTGAAGTCACAGTGGAGTTTTACGAGCCTTCCTCCTGGTAAGCCCCAATGACAGCTCCCGTCCCCCTGCCAGGAACTCAATGTAATACAAAGCTTTTGTGATAAGTTAGAAACAATTATTCTAACAGGAGCAGTGAGCAGCAGCGATGGCCACACCCGGGAATCATTTTTGGTGATTTAACCCCCAATTCCAACCCTTGATGCTGAGTGCCAAGCAGGGAGGTAATGGGTCCCATTTTTATAGTCTTTGGTATGACTCGGCCGGGGTTTGAACTCACAACCTACCGATCTCAGGGTGGACACTCTATCTTTTATTTTATATTGCTACCATGGTACATTTTTTGTTTACTTTTATACCTTTGAGGTGAGAGTGTCCGCCCTGAGATTGGTAGGTCGTGAGTTCACTACTGCATTTTAATGTTGGTCATTGTGGTGGTGCTTGATGAGTGTTTGGGCCTACTACGCTACTGCATTTTAATGTTGGTCATTGTGGTGGTGCTTGATGAATGTTTGGGCCTACTACGCTACTGCATTTTAATGTTGGTCATTGTGGTGGTGCTTGATGAATACTTGGGCCTACTGCGCTACTGCATTTTAATTTTGACATTGTGGTGGTGCGTGATGAATGCTTGGGCCTACTACGCTACTGCATTTTAATGTTGGTCATTGTGGTGGTGCTTGATGAATGTTTGGGCCTACTGCGCTACTGCACTTTAATGTTGGTCATTGTGGTGGTGCTTGATGAATACTTGGGCCTACTACGTTACTGCATTTTAATGTTGGTCATTGTGGTGGTGCTTGATGAATACTTGGGCCTACTGCGCTACTGCATTTTAATTTTGACATTGTGGTGGTGCTTGATGAATGTTTGGGCCTACTGCGCTACTGCAATTTAATGTTGGTCATTGTGGTGGTGCTTGATGAATGTTTGGGCCTACTACGCTACTGCATTTTAATGTTGGTCATTGTGGTGGTGCTTGATGAATACTTGGACCTACTACGCTACTGCACTTTGATGTTGGTAATTGCAGTGGTGCTTGATAAATACTTGGGCCTACTGTGCTACTGTACTTTAATTTTGCTCATTAGGGTTGTGGTAGCCATTTTTGTGTAATATATATTTCTAGTACTGCATATATTAACATAAATTAATTCTTTATTTTTTGAATTGCCATGAAAATATATATTTGTCATTTACATTCTGTGTAGTTTACAAGGTCACGCTAATATAGCTTTGAATCTAACGATAGCATATAGGGGCGCACAGGTGACATTAATTGGACAAATGTCGGGTTGAGACACTGGCGGTGAAAACAGTTTTTGACCACTTCTAACGTAACACTTAGCTGGACGGGACATTTTTTCCGGTTTATTTGGGTAAGCACTCCATTTATGTAGAAATAGCAAGGCTTCAAATTCCTCATTTTGCAGCTTCGAGTCACTTTCACCTCACTCTCTCGGCTTCCGTCTGCTCCAACGTCTCACTCTTCCTTTGTGCTCGCTTCTATAAGCAGCAGTTAATTCTCAGTGTATTCAGATTAAAAAAGACAAGGTCGTGAATTGTTATTAGTCCAAAAATAGTCGTCTTTGTTGTTTGTTACCAAATCTGCCATGATTACAACACACTCGCGTTTGTAGCCAGATGTAGAAACACAAATTTGTGGCCAGAAGTTGGAAATGCACTGCTATGGAAACGGAAATATAACACTATAATATAATAATGTAATATTTCAGTATATATTGTATACTGTATATATAATACGTAAATATTACATATATGTTATATTTTATATTGCTACTATGGTACATTTTTAGTCTGCTTTATATCTGCATTATCCTTTCCATCCTTACCCTTTCCGTCCTTTGTAACTGAGTGGAACAATTTCCCTTGTGGATCAATAAAGTTTTTCTAAGTCTAAGTCTAATATTGCAATCTAAAACAGCACATTTGATGATAAAGTATCACATAATTATAGTTGCATATTTCTTACAGATACAATTTAGGGATGGGCGATATGACTGAAATCTGTATCATGATATCAGTGGTTTATATCAGTTGATATCGATAGTTATTTATATTTTCTATGACCGATCGAAAATAAGGACCAGGAGAAAAATTTATTAAATGTAAACATATTTATTTCAAATGTAACTTTCCTCTGATTGTAATCCCCCCAGATATCAAGGCAGAAAGGAAAGGAAATGTCAACACAAGCATGGGAAACAAACATCCATCCATCCATCTTCTTCCGCTTAGCCGAGGTCGGGTCGCGGGGGCAGCAGCCTAAGCAGGGAAGCCCAGACTTCCCTCTCCCCAGCCACTTCGTCCAGCTCCTCCCGGGGGATCCCGAGGCGTTCCCAGGCCAGCCGGGAGACATAGTCTTCCCAACGTGTCCTGGGTCTTCCCCGTGGCCTCCTACCGGTCGGACGTGCCCGAAACACCTCACTAGGGAGACGTTCGGGTGGCATCCTGACCAGATGCCCGAACCACCTCATCTGGTTCCTCTCGATGTGGAGGACCAGCGGCTTTACTTTGGAAACAAACAATCTAAACAAAATTTTAAAAATCACATTGAACATTAACAATAATTTCTTAAAATGAAAGTGCAAAAATAAGAAATATGTAGGTAATGCTTAATAAAGTGTAACAACATATTGCAAAGTGGGAAAATGTAAACAGAGAAACCTGAGAACTATTTTCTGCAGTTTTAGTGCTAGGAAGTTACAGCTGTGCTCTAAAGGGTGAGCACGGCTAGGGTGGTGTGGCATTAGCGGTCTTGGAGGGAACAAGCTTTTGAAAAAAAAAAAAAAAAAAAGCATACTGTCCTGGTGACTTTTCCTGTTTTCCTGTTTCTCTTCTCACTCCATGTAAAGAATCAACCGCCAGACAAGATGGCGCAACCAAACTTGATAGTTGATACTATTACCTGATTGGCTGTTAGCGTGTCACTCCCAGTGATCAGTGATCACTTCCTGCGTTGCTCGGTACCCAAAAAGCGGGTGTCTTTCTTCATGCAACCAACCTTGCTCTGCAACTTCCGCTTTTTTTCCGACGAAAAAGAAATAAAAAATATCAAAAGTTTAATCAAACGTTTTTTTTTACTGATACCAATTACAAGTCTACCGCGATATATATTGATATCGTTGTATCGCCCAGCCCTAGTATAAAGTCTCCAAGGCAGAGACGTATTAGAAAGTATCCAGTAACAAATGTGTCCGCATCATTTAACTTACTGCCTCGTGAGTTTAATACAATTCATTTTAGGTGTCACCAAAAACAATTGCCAGTCCACTTCAACTTAAAGACAACTTAAGTCCATGCCAGACGGTTTATAATGTCAGGACGTGGACTATGGGGTGTTTGTTTTCCCGAGATGCAAGAATAGAAGTGGACATGGCGTGAAGGTAGGACATCATTTTGTTTTAACACTAACTACAAAAAGGGTACAAACAAAAGGAGATAAACTTGGCTAAGAAACAAGAACTGCTACCACAAAGGCAAAACTGTGGACAATAAACAAAAACTTACTTGGAACATGAAAATAGACAAAAGTCACTTGGCATGGAACTATGGTAGCATGGGTAACACGGGGTAGCAGAAGTCAAACAGAGTTAATGTCGCCAGCCTGACTTCCTGGCAACTATCGGCTTAAATAGTCTTGAACATGATTAATGACAGGTGTGTGAGTCCAAATGAATCAGGTGCGTGACATGAGGACAGGTGAAAACTAATGGGTTGTAATGGAAACAAAACAAACAAGAGTGCACAAAGAGTCCAAAAACCAAACCGAACACAACCAAAACAAAACATGATCACACAGACATGACAAATAATAAATATGTTAGACTAGTTTCACTTGATCAAACCTTTTCTAACATTCCACACTACAAAATGGTAAAAGTATGTATGATGCCTGCTGATATCGGAACGGATCATTATCGGTATCGGCCAATACCCAAAGCGTCATGTTGACACACATACAAAGCTGCTGGATCAAGTGCACCAGGAGGTTGCCTACAGCCACAGCCGTTAATCCCTATGTTTTGATGTGTTGTTTTCTTAAGTTGCTTTTCAATTGACTACAGATTTCAAGCAATAAAAAAAAAAAAAAAGAAAAAAAAAGTGAAGTCTTCAGCAGGGACTGTGACGTCTATTTTGTGTACTTGTTTCCTCGTGGCGCGAAGCAAAAGACTTCTGGGAGTGATTTGTGCAAATTGGTGTTGTTTGGGAGCATGGGAAGAGAACAATGGCACAGGAAGTGTGGAGGACGGGGGCTCGAGGGTTATTAATGTTCGGCCACATCTGCTAAAATCAAATAAAAAGATGTATTGAGTTATTAGTGTCATTTCAAAGATATAGATAGAGGATGTGTGCGTGAGTGGCTTGGCCGAGGCACAATTGTCCACATTTCCTGTGAGGAAAAACAAGATGGAAGTACCTCTTTTGCTGTTGTAACTCTTTTTATTCAGCAGCCATGCATCCTCTGTTTTTTTGCAAGTGCTAAATATTGTTTGCAACTTTGTACACCGCACCAGCCAGGGTGACTCATTGTAGGTCTCGGTCTCTCGCGCAGAGTCCAGATGTCTGTATCCATTTTGCTCCGTTTTATTTATCCGCTTGATAAACGGCGCGGCCCAGCCGAGCGGAGTCACGGTGAGCAAGGCCTGAAATACGACCGAACGCAAGTGCCGGTAGATAAGACGAAAGCGGTGCGTCGCCATTGTTCAGTAGAGTTTGGGGAGCGGGGCTACAAGATAGACCTGTGCTGAACTTCAGCAATCCGGAACTTTCATTGACTAAAAATAAAATAATAACTCAAACTGTTATACTTTCCAGAAAAGAAACAATAAGGGCTGTCGGATGTGCGAACTCAGGTCATTTTCGGCCTGCAGCTGGTTTTTATCGACCTTCCACATGTCGAAATGATATAAGTACACAGGCCAAGGATCAGTATCGGTCGATTCCTGCAAAAAGGTATGTGATCGGCCTCTGGCTGGTCCCGCAGCTTATAAAGGCGGCTAGCAGCTAACTGTGTATGTTCATACACCAAGGTTATTCAACAACATAATGAAGAGGGCCGCCACTTTCAAGAGCCCAAAGGCTCAGGGGCCCGACATCGAAATGTGGATGTTTTGTCAGAAAGTGCCTCCGTGGATTATATTCCTTTGAAACTTTGCTTATTTTAATTCCTAAGTATGTCATGATCCGTGGCCCGGATCATGGTTTTGTTATATTCTGTTAGTTTTGGACTCCCTTAGTTCCTGTTTTTGTGCACCCTTGTTTGTTTTTAGTTACCATGGGTGCTTATTGTTTCCACCTGTCTCTGATTGGTGCTCGGGACGCTCACCTGTTTCCCGAGCACTAATCAGAGGGACTATTTAAGCCTGCCTTTGCCGGTCAGTCGGCCTGGCTTCATTGTTTGCTTCATGCTACTATTACGTGGGTATTCCTTCTTTTCTAGCCTGTGCTAAGTGTTAGCCTTAGCTTCGAGTGCGATCGGCACATTTTTCCGTTTTTGGTACTTGTTTGATTTCGACAATAAATTATGTTCCTACCTGCACGTCCTGTCCGGAGTGGTCTGTCTGCATCCCGGGGGAACGAACCTTGCAGCAAGCTGCGACCCCCCCCGCACGTGACAAAGTAAACACAGTGGTTTTCACACTGCACTGTATATAAATTCATTATTCTGCCCTCGCTACTCAATTCCAGCGTGTGCAGCCAGCTAGTTAACAGCATGAAGAAACAGAAGCTCCAGAAGTTTTGTCGAGGATCGAAGTTCCTTCCTTCGAATTATTTTCAGAATCAGAATCAGAAGTACTTTATTAATCCCCGAGGGGAAATGAAGATTTCCTGCACAATCCCATTCAAGAGCATTACAGGGAGACAGAACAGGATCGTTGACAGGTCTGCCAACTTCCGGCGCCCCTTACAAAAATGGTGAGAAACAGGCAAACGCTGGGGGGGAGGGAGTACACCCGAAAAAAATAAATATATATATATATTCAGTCTAAGCCTGGGTACCTGGAGAGTGGGTCCAGACTGAGGCCAAGGGAAAAAAACCTCATAACCATAGCACACAAACATGTGTGTAAGAGGGAAGCATACCCCTTCCCCTTCGAGCTGTCCTGGATGAACTGAAATTATTTTTTCCAATCATTTTGGAACCTGCAAGCGTATTTCTTCTTCTTACTCGTCGTCGCCATGTCTCTTCTTCGTTCTTCTGCTTCGTCTCTGTTATGTTTTTGGACATTACTACTTGCCGTAGGTTTGAAGCAATGCATGATGGGAATCCGGAGGTTGTGTGTCGGTGTATGAACGTGCCGGCTGGAATAAACACACGCTGAGAAATAGCTCCGTGCCTGCCTACTTTATGGGTTATAGATGAACCTATGGATAACAGAGACATATATAATAGTCTCCTTTTCAGGTGAGAGAGGACGCTAAAGGCAGTGCCTTTAAAGCCCGCCCCCAATTCTGTTGTCCGGGTGGAAATCGGGAGAAATTCGGGAGAATGGTTGCCCCGGGAGATTTTCGGGAAGGGCACTGAAATTCGGAAGTCTCCCGGGAACATCGGGAGGGTTGGCAAGTACAGTATGTTGATCCTTCACTAAAAAGGCCTAAACTAGACCCCAGACCAGACCTGGGCAATTATTTTGACTGGGGGGCCAAATTTAGAGAAAGACATGTGTCTGAGGGCCGGTATATCTATTTTTAGGAACACTAATACAAAACCTCACAATAATGTCTGATTGAATGCTAAAAACGTTTTGACGGACCGCCTTAAAAAACGGAATGGAATTAAAAATTTTCTATGAACGATAAAACACTGAATATTGACAACATATGAACATCACGCCCCCTCTCGGTCGACATATTTCACAATTAAGCAAAACGCGACAAACAGCGAAATATGAACGCAAAGAGTACAAATACAATATACAATCTGATATATAACTAAGCTTTAGAACTTTGTTGTGAAAATCTCCTTCCATGTCTGTCCCCGACATCCACATTTCAGGCTGACACTCTGTGGAAACGCTCCCCACCCCCACTGCTTGGTGCCTCGTCTGAGCTGCTGTGACTTAGATTACCGTAGTAACTAATTAATTACCATAGTAACTAGTATATCATGCAAAAGCACAGATTGCAACCATTGAAATACTTAGTATAGTTCAAGACTTACGGTCATTTGGAAACATCACTGCACATCATAATGGCAGCTACACTTTCCATCTTAAAGATCTAAAAAAATTATTTGGGAATGTCCGGCGGGCCAGATTGGAATACTTAATGTGGCCCCCGGGCCTTAGTTTGTCCAGGTCTGCTCCAGACGCTTGGGACTCTATTTTCATCAAGGATTATATCATGTTAGCTGTCTGCTAAGCTAACCAGCAAAAAGCAAGAGCAGAATAGAGTTAATACATTCACACAGCTACATATAGAAAGTAAACAACATCTACAGTACATCAAACACGGCACACAATGTATGTGACTTGTTACAATTAAACCTAAGGCAGGGGTGTCCAAACTTTTTCCTCTGAGGGCCGCACACGGAAAAATTAAAGCATGTGGGGGCCATTTTGATATTTTTCATTTTCAAACCATAACAAAATATGTGGATTTTTTAAATTTCATTTTACCTTTAGGGGTCCCGGGGACCATAAAGGGTCTCAGTTATTAAAATGTTAAAAATAAGTATAATTTGTATTATTATTTTTTCATTTAACGCTTACAGTAAATCTCTATATCAACTTAAAAAAAAAAAAAGGGTTTTATGGCTTTTTTGTCAAAAAAAAACATTGTTTTTTTTTATAGTACAACTGAAATATGCAGTATTTAGTAATTAGAGCCCTAAAAGATCAATAATGCAGGACACCATTGATTTTAATTATTTAATATTTTTGAGTCATCACAATGAAAAGTTAAAGTTAAGTTAAAGTTAAAGTACCAATGATTGTCACACACACACACTAGGTGTGGTGAAATTTGTCCTCTGCATTTGACCCATCCCCTTGATCACCCCCTGGGAGGTGAGGGGAGCAGTGGGCAGCAGCGTAGCCGCCGCCCGGGAATCATTTTTGGTGATTTAACCCCCAATTCCAACCCTTGATGCTGAGTGCCAAGCAGGGAGGTAATGGGTCCCATTTTTATAGTCTTTGGTATGACCCGGCCGGGATTTGAACTCATAACCTACCGATCTCAGGGCGGACACTCTAAGATAAATAAAATACCACTAAATATATTTGGATCCAAAAGGTGCCACACTCATAAAGTAATACATTTTCATTATTTTTTATTTATTTTTTACTTTCAACACTTAAGTTACGAGATCAACTTCAGATATATCTGTCGATTTTCGGTTTGAACTATTATTTTGTTTTTTTTATGCTCTTTTGTCAAAGAAAACGTTGATGTTTTTATATGGCAACTACAAAATATATGCAATATTTACCACATACAAACATTTTCAAGTGAAATATTTGAAGTAATTGGAGCCTTGAAAATAATTAATTATAACTTGGATATTTTTGTCATTATTTTCTTTTTGAGCAATGGCAAAAATATAGGAAGACAAAAGAAAGAAAAAAAAACCCCAGCCTGCATGGCAGCTTTGTGTCAACATTGCAACTTTTTCTCGTTAGATTTCACCTCATTCCACTTTTTTTAATGTTCTTTTTTATTTTTGCAATAGCATTTCCAGAATGTGTGGCGGGCCGGTAAACAATTAGCTGCGGGCCGCACTTTGGACACCCCTGACCTAAGGTGTAGCGTTATCGCCCTCTACTGGTCAAATTCAGCGCGACACGTATTAAACAAGCTCTGATTGCCAATGTCGGGTTGTGACGTTGATTTGAACATTGAATCTGGTCACTTCCCAACCAACAACGTGCATCCAACGTTGTCTCAATTTACAAATGCAACTATTTTGCAAAGTCAGTTTTAAAGGACATGTACGTATAATCAACGTTGTATCAATGTCTTTGTGCCCGCTGGGTGAGCCGTGACTGCACTTTGGACACCTCACTTCTGGTAGTCTAGCCAGGTGTTAGTAAAGACACATCCAAATGCTACTTGAGGACAGGTTTTTTTTTTTTTTCTTCTATCACCTGTTTCTCACCAACCCTCAATCAATTCTGTTTCTTTGTGCAAGCCCTCCATCTCCTTACCGCCGCTGGTGCTGGAGTATCGACGTTACAAGGGGGGAAAAAAACTAACAAAAAAAAACTGAGGGAGCTTGTAACAAAAGGGCTGAAGGAATTCTATTCTTTTCAACGTCGCTCCGTCTCCTGCGTGAGTCACAACAAAGTGGAATGGATTTTGTGATTGACGGTTTGATGTGTGCAGGGACTCATTCCAAGTGCAACAGACAAAGAAAGGGCACAGGGAAGTGCTTTCGTGCAAGGGGGACTGACTCGTTCGTCATTAAAACTTCACAGCTGAAATCCAACCTGATTGACACTAATGGTACGCAGGAACGCCAGAGATTTTTTTTTTTTTTTTAAACAAAATGGAATCTTTTTGGAAACTTAGGAAAGAACTCGAAGAGCGCAGATAGTAAAAAAAAAAAAAAATACGCCATCATGTTTACCTATTTCATTCCTGACATTTCCTGAAAGTTGAAGCAAAATCTGCTCAAAAATAAAATAATAATGATAATAAAAAAATTGTAAAATGGGTTATACTTTGTGAGGTTGCCCTCCAGGGGGTTCTGTGGACCACCAAACACCGGACATGAGTGCCCGGTTCAGGTTCACAATACAGTTTATTTTTCCAATAATGTCTCTGTGTTGCTTTTCAGCAATTGTCTTTTCGTGCCTGTCCGTCTTGCTCTCGCTCTCACCCCCAGCTCCAACCACGTCACTCCTCCCGGTTGCTGCTTACACAGAACGACAGGTGATTGGATAACAAGGCCCAGGTGGGCCATGTACGCACCTGCCGCTGACTTCGAAGGGCAGTCCTGGCACACCCCGTTCCGCTGCAGGCCACGCCCCCTCCACATACTTGTATAGCGCTTTTCTACCTTTAAGGTACTCAAAGCGATTTGACACTATTTCCACATTCACACACTGATGGCGGGGGCTGCTATGCAAGGCCTAACCACGACCCATCAGGAGCAAGGGTGAAGTGTTTTGCTCAGGACACAACGGACGTGATGTGGTTGCTAGAAGGTGGGGATCGAACCGGAACCCTCAGGTTGCTGGCACGGCCACTCTCCCAACCACGCCACGCCATAGAATGGCATTAAGTAGGGCTGCACGATTAATTAGGGTAGGATTAGGATAGATCTTTGTTGTCATTGCAACAAGTACAACAAAACTATGTTTTCAGCACAAACCCGTTCAAGATTAGACAAACAAACAGTGTACAGGGCTACAGCACAGAAACGCTAATGGGTCGCCACGAGGCGCCCCGTAAAAGATGGGGAAAAAGGTAAAACGCTGGGGAAGAAGATGAGTAAAAAAATACAATCTAGACTGGGCTCCTAAGGGGGCCCAGTCTGGAGTGGGAAAAAAACCTCCATGCAATAAACACATAAACATGTTACATTTAATCACGACAACTCGCAACAGAGGGGGGGGGGGGGGGGGGGGGGGGGGGAGTTGGGTCCCCTGGAGGTCGACTGCTGCTATAAAGCGCTGCCAGCCGTCCATCACCCCGAAGGGGAATCAAGCGGTGTTGAAGGCGTGGGGTGGGGGAGGGTGTGTGTGTGTATATGCCCATTGCCTTGGGTGTGTTGATGTAGTGTTCTGCATGCAAGCAAAAGTTCGACTCCAGCGGTAGAAAATGGATCGATGGATGGATGTTACAGGTTACATAACTTTTATTATTGAATGTGTCAAATGTGATGAATATTTAATGGACCACAATGGAAACAAGCCTTTTGGCTTTTTGTGCCATTCATTTGCCTTTTTAAAGCATCACATGGATTCAATTCTTTAAGATGTCAATAAACTTCTCAATCAATCAATCGATCAACAACAAATAGCACACCTGCAAATCAGATGGAAAATTAGAGGGAACATTGTTTGGGGGCATCCGTTATACGCCGATAGGGAGAAGTTATTCGCCGAATCCCTGAGGCCGACTCACCGAACCCCTAGGGCAGGAGTGTCAAACTCGTTTTCATCGAGGGCTACATCACAGTTATGGTTGCCCTCAGAGCGCCGCATTTAACAATGAGTAATATATATATATATATATAATGAGTAATATATTAATATATATAATGAGTAATATATTAATATATATATATATATATATATATATATATATATATATATATATATATATATATATATATATATATATATATATATATATATATATATATAATTAATTAATATTATAACAATATTTTTTTTTACATAGGCTACAAATTTTTTTTATTTTACTTTGAAAACTGGCAGCTCAGTCACCACAATTTTACAGTAAAAGCAGTTTTTTTTTAACAGCATATAAAAAATGGAATAAATGGAATGTAATGGAGAAACAATACCACCGTTTTAGCTGAAAAATTCAAGCAACAGAGCTGCCAGTTTGTTTGTTTTTCCTGTAAAACAAATGTTTTTTTGTCTTACTGTATATGGGAAAAAACAGTATCAAAGTTGATTTTACGGTTAAAATACGTAAAATCTATTGTCAATTTTACAGTCTACAATTTGATTGATAATTTGTGTTTTAAAATCACAAGTCAAGCAGATAATTAAGTACAGTATTTATCTTTATTTTAACAAAAAATATTTTTGGAATACACGATGTAATATTTTGGTTTTGATAATATAGAATTTTAAACGATTTTGCAATTGCATGCAGTACATTACTTTTAAAGGCCTACTGAAATGAATTTTTTTAATTTAAACGGGGATAGCAGATCCATTCTATGTGTCATACTTGATCATTTCGCGATATTGCCATATTTTTGCTGAAAGGATTTAGTATAGAACAACGACGATAAAGTTCGCAACTTTTGGTCGCTGATAAAAAAAAGCCTTGCCTATACCGGAAGTAGCGTGACGTCATAGGAGGAAGGATTCCTCACAATTCCCCGTTGTTTACAATGGAGCGAGAGAGATTCGGACCGAGAAAGCGACGATTACCCCATTAATTTGAGCGAGGATGAAAGATTCGTGGATGAGGTACGTTAGAGTGAAGGACTAGAGAGGCAGTGCAGGGTGTATCTTTTTTCGCTCTGACCGTAACTTAGGTACAAGGGCTCATTGGATTCCACACACTCTCCTTTTTCTATTGTGGATCACGGATTTGTATTTTAAACCACCTCGGATACTATATCCTCTTGAAAATGAGAGTCGAGAACGCGAAATGGACATTCACAGTGACTTTTATCTCCACGACAATACATCGTTGACGCACTTTAGCTACGGAGCTAACGTGATAGCATCGGGCTCAAATGCAGATAGAAACAAAATAAAAAAAAAACCTCACTGGAAGGATAGACAGAAGATCAACAATACTATTAAACCATGAACATGTAAATACACGGTTAATAATTTCCAGCTTGGCGAAGCTTAACAATTGAAGCTAACTATGGAGCGGCGGCGGCGGGCGTTGTAGCTTTCGACGACACCCCGGCCGCCTTCAGAGTCGGCAAGAAACATATATTTCCCCAAAGTTACGTACGTGACATGCACATAGCGACACGCACGTACGGGCAAGCGATCAAATGTTTGGAAGCCAAAGCTGTACTCACGGTAGTGCGTCTGCTATCCATCTCAAACACAACACAACCTCCTGATTGTGTTGCTGTAGTCCGCCGCTAATACACCGATCGCACCTACAACTTTCTTATTTGCAGTCTCCATTGTCCATTAAACAAATTACAAAAGATTCACCAACACAGATGTCCAGAATACTGTGGAATTGTTCGATGAAAACAGAGCAGTTTGTATGGTGACACATTGGGTACGAATACTTCCGTTGCCGTCGTGACGTCACGCGCATACGTCATCATACATAGACGTTTCCAACCGGAAGTTTAGCGGGAAATTTAAAATTGCACTTTATAAGTTAACCCGGCCGTATTGGCATGTGTTGCAATGTTAAGATTTCATCATTGATATATAAACTATCAGACTGCGTGGTCGGTAGTAGTGGCTTTCAGTAGGCCTTTAATGTCAAAAGGGAAAGAACAAATATATTTAGTTGGAAAAGATGAAGTATTTTATCAACACATATTATTTCCAGGCTTTCGCGGGCCACATAAAATAATTTGGCGGGCCAGATTTGGCCACCGGGCCTTGAGTTTGACACCTGTGCCCTAGGGTTTGATCGAACTCGGGTTAAGAACAACTGGCCTAATATATGAAAAAAGATCAAAAATAGACCAATCATCGGCAGTGCGCCTTATTATCCGGTGCGCCCTATGGTCCGGAAAATACGGCGCATTCAAAAAATGTTCTTGTTCTTTACTTCCCGCCAGCAAATATACGAGCCTCTTCAATGTCACGCAACTTATGAGCAATTTTTTTCCTGTCGGCTTCCCCTTCGGGAGTCAGTCATTATTATTTCCCGCGGGGAAGCTCCATCACTGCCTCCCGAGGTATTTGCTCGGTCTCTGTGTTGATGGATGACCTTAGCCCCTATCGCATAATGGCTCTGCAGCTTAATGACCGGCATGCCTAACGAGATGCAGAGCGCCTGCTAGGCTGGGAATTCCACATATGTCCGTCAAGCTTATAGCACCCCCCACCCCCCGGCAGCTCGTCCACGTCCTCCACGAGACCTGAGCAGCAGTAGACGCCTCCAGATCCCGGAAGGATAGCAGCTCGAGCCTGATGCTTGCTTTATTGCTCGTAATGAGTTCCCTCTCTGTGCCGGGCTTTCCCTCTCCTTATAAAGATCGAATCCCAGCTCCTATAAGACTTGCCCCCGCGGCGCTGGTGTTAGCCAGACTCTTATGCAGCCAGATGATTAAAGATGAGGATCACACGGGATAGAAGCGCCGCACGACCTGCCAGGGGCTAATTTGTTGCAGCTCGCTGACGCGCCGAGATGTTTTTTAGTGGAAACGTGGTGGCTTGCCGTGCGGCTCTGTGAACTCCGCAAGGGATGCAACGTATACACTCACAGCTAATATTTCAACACCCTTGTGGCGCTATATAATCAGACGCAGCTCTCTGTCGAAGCCCTTCTACAAAATGCACTTGAAAGCTGGAGAACGCTGAGCCGAAATACGGAAATGTGCTTCAACATAAATATGCTGGAATTAGCACAAAAAGCTAAATTGCATCCATTGTTCTAAGGCGGGTAGAAGAACACAAACACAGATATTATGGACTAGGGTTGTATGGTATACCGGTATACCAATAGTACCGCGATACTAACGAATCATTTTCGGTACTATACCGCCTCTGAAAAGTACCGGTCCGCTTTAATGATACCAAGTACAGGAGCGTAACTAGTCAATGTGTCCTGGGCATGACGTTAAAGTGGAGGCTCCTCTATGGGGTCTTGGGGCACTAGGAGGTTAAAGGCCTACTGAAACCCACTACTACCGACCACGCAGTCTGATAGTTTATACATCAATGATGAAATCTTAACATTGCAACACATGCCAATACGGCCGGGTTAACTTATAAAGTGCAATTTTAAATTTCCCGGGAAACTTCCGGTTGAAAACGTCTATGTATGATGACGTTTGCGCGTGACGTCAATGGTTGAAGCGGAAGTATTCGGACACATCTTATCCCAATACAAACAGCTCTGTTTTCATCGCAAAATTCCACAGTATTCTGGACATCTGTGTTGGTGAATCTTTTGCAATTTGTTTAATGAACAATGGAGACAGCAAAGAAGAAACCTGTAGGTGGGATCGGTGTATTAGCGGCGGACTACAGCAACACAACCAGGAGGACTTTGAGATGGATAGCAGACGCGCTATCCGACGCTAGCCGTCGACCGCATCGATGATCGGGTGAAGTCCTTCGTCGCGCTGTCGATCGCTGGAACGCAGGTGAGCACGGGTGTTGATGAGCAGATGAGGGCTGATGAGGTGGATAGCTAATGTTTTTATCATAGCTCTGACGAGGTCCCATAGCTAAGTTTGCTTGAATGGCGTCGTTAGCAACAGCATTGCTAGGCTTCGACAGGCGGCACAGCATTAACCGTGTGGTTACAGGTCCAGTGTTTGGTTCGATGTCTCCTAATAGTAGTATTGTTGATCTTCTGTCTATCCTTCCAGTCAGGGGCTTATTTCTTTTGTTTCTATCTGCATTTAAGCACGATGCTCTCATGTTAGCTCTGTAGCTAAAGTGCTTCACCGATGTATTGTCGTGGAGATAAAAGTCACTGTGAATGTCCATTTCGCGTTCTCGACTCTCATTTTCAAGAGGATATAGTATCCGAGGTGGTTTAAAATACAAATCCGTGATCCACAATAGAAAAAGGAGAAAGTGTGGAATCCAATGAGCCCTTTTACCTAAGATACGGTCAGAGCGAAAAAAGATACGTCCTGCACTGCACTCTAGTCCTTCACTCTCACGTTCCTCATCCACGAATCTTTCATCCTCGCTCAAATTAATGGGGTAATCGTCGCTTTCTCTGTCCGAATCGCTCTCGCTGCTGGTGTAAACAATGGGGAAATGTGAGGAGCCTTTCAACCTGTGACGTCACGCTACTTCCGGTACAGGCAAGGCTTTTTTTATCTGCGAACTTTATCGTCAATGTTCTCTACTAAACCCTTTCAGCAAAAATATGGCAATATCGCGAAATGATCAAGTATGACACAAAGAATGGATCTGCTATCCCCGTTTGAATAAAAAAAATTCATTTCAGTAGGCCTTTAACCCCTTTACTACTGTTACCCCAGGTGGCCCTTGGCAAAGGCCTAGTACCTGACTGCCCCCTAGCCAGGGATACGGTGAAGACCTCAACGGCGGAGCAGGCGGAAGACGGTAGATTTAAGAACTACCACAACGGCTGCGATGGCGGAAGAAGGCTGCAGCAGAAAAGGGTCCCCAGTCGTCTTGGACTCCATGCCACTGGACCCTGACCCGATTCTGTCAAGGATCGTGTGGTGACTGTCTGTGCACCAATCTCCCCACGTTAAACTAAGTCACGCACAGGCATCATCCATAAAGGGATACACCCCTACCAGGAGGATCGTCATACTTGTTCGACTGACCGCCGATGACCTAGTCAATACTACTATGATTACGTCGATATTTTTTGGCTTCACAGCATCTTCTTTCGTTTTTTTTAACATTTATATTATGTTTATAAACTCAGGAAATACGTTCCTGGACACATGAGGACTTTGAATATGACCAATGTATGATACTGTAACTACTTGGTATCAGATTGATACCCAAATGTGGTATCATCCAAAACTAATGGAGAGTATCAAACAACAGAAGAATAAGTGATTATCACATTTTAACAGAAGTGTAGATAGAACATGTTAAAATAGAAAGTAAGCAGATATTAACAGTAAATGAACAAGTAGATTAATAATACATTTTTACAGCTTGTCCTTTATAATTTTGACAAAATAATACAATGGAAAATGTTACGTACGGCGGGGGAAGGAGACGACACAACGGCAGGGATCAGTGCAATAGGTTTATTGAAACTGATGATGATGATGCGTTGGGGTGTGTATGCTACTCCAGGTGAATGGTGCAAGACAATGTGTGGAATTAACAATGTAAATGTTACCAGGGGTGGTTGTACAGTGCGTATTGGATTAATCTTTGGTCAGACCAAAGGGGCAAGGCAAGAAGGCAGTCCGTGGAGAGAGGCGACGAGGTCCGTGTCCAAGCAGGGGTCAAGGATCGAGGGAAGCAGTCCAGAATCCAGTGGAACACAGAGGACATAGGACGCGGGCACAGGGAAAACACAGAGAGAGCAAGTACGCGGAGGGAAGCAAGAGACGGGATGCTTACTACGAGGAGTGAACTATGTTCCGGCACTGGATCTTTCGGGTCCGCTGGTCTTTATTCCTTAAAATATAGCCAATAATGCCATTTTTTGTGGTCCCCTTTATTTAGAAAAGTACTGAAACGTACCGAAAACTATCAAAATCATTTTTGGAACCGGTACACAACAGGGGTCGGCAACTCAAAACGTTGAAAGAGCCATTTTGGACCAAAAATGTTTAAAAATCTGTCTGGAGCCTTATAAAAGTGTTATGATAAGTGTACAAATTAGCAATTTTATCCTACTAGCAAAATGAGTATGTGTAGCAAGCTGACGCAAACCTTCGTTGACAGAAATGTTGAAATGTAATATTTATTCTACACATTTTTACATTGGAAATCATTAGTAAAACGGAGGCTTCTGAGGTGAGATAACTCCTGGAAATTACTGTCTTTGAATGGCCAAAGGTATAGATGTGTGTGTCCAAGTTAAAGGAAATGGCGGGCCGTCGTCTTCTTTAATGTATTTATTACAATCTTTGCAAGCTGGGTAACGTTTGCTGTGGTCTGGAACAACATGGCGCACGAACTATCAAAAATGCAGCCAATATTACATACATATAATGTGTCATGTGACATGGGAATATACATTAAATACACAGAGGACATAAGTAAAGAAGATTAAATTAGCTCAAATATATCTAGAAACGAGGCATAATTAGACAAATTAGACAAACTTTATTGATCCACAAGGGAAATTGTTCCACACAGTAGCTCAGTTACAAAGGATGGAAAGGATAAGGATGGAAAGGATAATGCACACAAGGGCACAAAAAGAGGGTGAAAACAAAAAGTATAAAGTAGACTAAAATGTACCATAGTAGCAATACAAAATATAACATATATGTAATATTTAAATATTATATACACAGTATATAATACATACTGATATATTATATTGTATTTTTATATAATATATACAATATATACCAAATCCCGATTACCATGTACAATAGTACAGTATATGTAACAGCTGCAGCAAAATGATGCAATATGTACATACAGCTAGCCTAAATAGCATGTTAGCATCAATGAGCTTGCAGTCTTGCACTGACCGAATATGCCTGATTAGCACTCCACACAAGTCAATAACATCAGCAAAGCTCACTTTTGTGCATTGACGCACAGCTTAAAAAGTTTGGTGGACGAAATGAGACAAGGAGTAGCAGCGTCGGGGAAAGTTGTACATGTAAACAAACTACGGTGCGTTCAAGGACCGCCGATATTAGTAGGTACAAATACAGGTACAAATAATCTGAGTTTCAAAAGCGAAAGTCCAAGCAGCGGTTCAGCTTTGGGACGGTACCATTTGGCTGAATTTAGTCCTGCGCCTTTGAATACTGCAGTCTCCCCTGGTTAGTGTTCCGGTTCTGACTCCACTGTCCTTTATTTTTATTTTTTTTACATACAAAATCCATCAAGGGTTGTGGAGCAAGTCCATTTAGAGCTTTAAAAATAAGGGAAGCATCCAGAAACGTCTGATAGCTCTCAAAATTTACAATGTTGCAATAATGGCTTCCTGTCTCGAGTTTTACGTGTTTTCTTAAACGGAGACTTAAGTGGCTTCAAAGTGCTCTCAGATGTTTAAAAAGTAGTAAAAAAAAAAAAGTTCAAAGGTTGTGGAAAATGTGGAACTGTGGGAAGAGTGGAAACATTTTGCATTAGATTTTGCTCCAAAAAATGGATTCACATTCGAATCGCGATTCTTATTTAATCTGATTCTAAGGCTACGTTCACACTACATGGTGGGATGTCCAATTCTGTCAATTTTGTCAAATCCGATCTTTTTATGTGGCCGTTCACATTACAAAAACAAAACAAAAAGGGATTTCTAATGTGAATGCAAGCTGACCCGCATGCGGACATGGCGTCATGACGTCACACGCACAGCAGTGTTTACGGAAGTAAACATGGCTTCAGCTCTAGTCGGCCTCAGTCCTGGCGCATTTGTGGCAATATTCAAGGATTTTGTGCAATCAAAGTTCAACATGTTCCGTACCGAATTATTGCGTGTAGAAGATTAAGAAAGAAGACGAAAAGTATTTTGTCTCTGGCAGTTTTACGGGATATTTTGCTTTGATTTCTGCTTGAAGACCGTGTCTGTGGGCGGTGGAAGTTTTACGTGGGTTCATAAAACATTTTATTTTCACCTGTTTTCTGCTCCATTGTCAACTATGTTTATTGTATATCCGATTTTATTCCCACAGACGAAAGAGGCCTGAGTCCGTTTCACATGAGACTCCATTTTTATTTGGCAGAATTCTGTTCATGCGGAAATCGTAGGGCCTTAGATTACTCCAGTTAGGGCTGGACCATTGTGGCAAAAATTATAATAACGATTATTTTGACTGATATTAAAATCACAATTAACACACAAGATAATTGTCACACTGCGGTGAGGAACTTCTTGTCTTGGGTTTTGTCTTGTGAATTTCATGTTTTAGTTTGAAAAATAACTCTCCTCTCGTTTCAGGTCACTTTCCCTTCCTTTTGGGTCATCAGTCTGATGTCATCCCTGATCCCTGATTGTTTCCACCTGTTCCCTATTAACCCCGTGTGTCTTATAGTCCGTGTCTCCCTTTGTTCTGTGCCAGAATGTCTCGTTGTCTCGTGCATCTCTAGCCTCATGACCAAGCCTTGTCTCGTCTTGCTCGTCCTGTTTGTAAGTTGATCTCACATCGATGATGTCGTTCACAACAACACAAGCAGATGAGATGCATTGTTCTTGCTAGCTTTAGCTTCCCAGTTTTGGGCGTGTTTCGAGGATGAATGTACGGATGAATGTATGTTCCTTCTCGTCACAATGACGACATTTCACTTACATTTATGTGAATTTCCGTGATACTTTGCGTTTACGTTTTGTTGACTACTTCTGGAAATATCTTCCTTTTTTTTTGTTGAGTTTAGTGGTTAAGGATTAGGCATACTAGCTTTGGGTCAAATAAAAAGTAGCAACCATGCGGACATCTCAAACTTTGTCTTTTTTTCCACTTTTACGGTCCTTACATGTTTCACCGTTACAAGCTCAGGAATTTGCATGCACCTTGCACGGCTTGTTAATCTTTTTTTTTTTTTCCCGATTATAATATTTCTATGATCGTAAGAAGCCAAAATCGAAATCAAACTCGCAATACAATTAATGGCTCTAATTTCGGTCATTGTGTTTATATTTACTGTATATACATTCCAATATAATAGATTATATATATACACAAACATATATATACATATATATATATATATATATATATATATATATATATATATATATATATTTATATATATATATATATTTATATATATATATATTTATATATGTGTGTATGTATACATTCATAATAATACATAAACGTATAATGTTTATATATATATATATATATATATATATATATATATATATATATATATATATATATATATATATATATATATATATATATATATATATATATATATAAAAACATTATACGTTTATGTATTAATATGAATATATACATACACACATATATGAATCTAAACATATTATTCCTACATATATACACATATATACATACATACATATATATATATATATATATATATATATATATATACACACAACTCACATTCAAAAACCCGAAATGACGCAATACTGCATATGTCAGTAGCCAAAGGAGGACCCTTGTAGACATATTATTAATAATTAACTCTATCACAAAAAAATAAGAGTTGTAGTAATTATCGGAAACTTAACCTCTTAAGGCCCAAGCTGTTTGTTGACATGTTTTTTTTTATTTCTCTTTTTTTTTTTTTTAATTAGAATAAAAACTAAAAATCATCTCTTAATATGATGTACTTAGTCCATAAGTGCACAAATGTGTACTTCATGTATAGTGACATGCAAATTTTTATTTATACACTTTTTTTCCCCAAATTCCATTGTATGTTATACTCTTCTGACACCACCAGATAGCAGTATAAGTGTCCATATGTCGGCATAAGACCCCAATTCAGTAGTGCACACAATTTTGGAAATAAGAGCTAAAGGGTGCTGTCCATGCATGTGGCCACTAAGCCTTTAGAGGTTAAGACAACCATGACATTATGTTCTTTACAAGTGTATGTAAACTTTTGACCACGACTGTATGATTCTGTTCATGACTGCGGTACCGGAAGTGGAGCAGGAACGAGTCAAATATGATCGCCATGTTTGATCGAGTTGATATATGATAACAGTTGATCACATTGATCGACCTGGAATTGATCAGCGTCACATAATTGCCCAGCCCTAGTCTGCATGTCAAGAATGTTCCGCGCCAGCTGATTGTTTTGCTCCTGGAATGTTTGTGTAACGGAGGCCAGCCAGTGTGGCTGGACCGTGTGTAAATTGGCAAATCTCACTGCCTGGCGACCTCAACAGCAGTGCTGGCTATCGGGTTGATAGCTCGAGCGTTAGCATGCTCGCCTGTCATGCTGGCGACTCAGATTCGAGTCCCGGGACTGAACCACGCGGGTCGCATTTGGAATCAGTTGAGTTCATTTAACTTAGACTTAGCTAAGGATGGAAAGGATAATGCAGGTATAAAGTGGACTAAAAATGAACCATAGTAGCAATATAAAATATAACATATATTGCTACTATGGTACATTTTCACCGAAAATGTGGAATTATGGAAATAGTGAAAAAAAGATTCGCCTGAGCATTTTGCATTGACACGATCATACACATGGGATACACGGCTCTGGCATCGAAGCTCGTTAAGTGCTGCAGGTGTACCTAATGAAGTGTCAGGGGAGTAAACACCAAGCAGTACTCACAAACACAACATGGCCAAGAACAGTGGGGAGTTTTTTTTTGTCGTTTTTTTAAACATTTCATTAATGCACACGTTAAAAGTGCCTATCGAGCCTTTTTTCACCCAAAAGTTCAGGAACTTAAAGTTCCTGTAACCTTCAGTTCTGGGAATTAAAGGTCAAAGTGTAGGTAAACGAAATACAAAGAAATAATATACAACAAAATAGGATTTAAAAACAAAGTGTACTGGGTTTTACATAAAAATTGAGGCTTTTGTCCACATGTCCAGCGGTCAGAAAAGTGGTCCATTCGGTAAATGATGAATTGATGAAGGTCAGGGGATTCCTTATGGTCCATTTCATCTGTAAATAGCAATATATAAAGAAGAAATGTCAGCGTTTAAAACAAGTATTAAAAATCACCCAAATCACCCAAACTTGTTCAATTTGTTTGGGCTGCAGAATTATTTTTGTCTAACTATTATAGTTTTGAAATAATTAATGTTTTATAAAGATGGTTATGCATTATAAAAAGTTAACTTCAAAACTATAATAGAACAAAAAATGTTGCAGAACAAATTTTTTGGTCAATCATAGTTTTGAAGTTAATAATGTTTTATAAAGGTGGTTATGCATCATACAACGCTAATAACTTCAGAACTGTAATACAACAAACATTTTGCAGCACAAATGACCACATTTTTTTGGGTCTAACTATTATAGATTTGAAGTTATTAATGTTTTATAAAGACGGTTATGCATCATTAAAATATATAACTTCAAAAGGATAACAGAGCAAAACATTTTGTAGCACAAATTGGACACGTTTTAGGGAGATTTGGAGAAGGTTGGAATTTGTTAATAACTTAAAAACTATAATAGTTAGACCAGGGGTGTCAAACTCAATATAGGTCAGGGGCTGCACAGAGGAAAATCTATTCCCACGTGGGCCGGACTGGTAAAAATCATGGCATTAAAAGTAAAAAATAAACACAACTTCAGATTGTTTTCTTAGTTTTGCTTTGGGCAAAGAGAGAACAAGCACATTCTGAAAATGTACACATTGCAAATGATCCTCTTGGCAATACATTTCAAGTTAGTTGAAAATTCTGAGGAAAAAAATTGTTGCCGTTTCAAAAACACAATGAACTTAGACTTTGTCTCAGTGTCTTTACAAAGCCATTAGACTTCAAGCACTTCCTGTTTAGCATTCTCATGTTGGCAGTTCACCACTAAAGACTTTTGGAAAAGCAATTGAGTGT
>NC_084741.1:41298653-41311153 GCF_033978785.1 Entelurus aequoreus | reverse complement strand
GGGGGGGGGGGGCTGATTTTACTGAACAAAAAAGTGTGAACCCGGCTGGCGCAGATCAATGGGTCTGTAAGACTTGGGCTGGGCGATGTGTATCGCGGTAAACATAAACAATAAATACAATAAATATAAAATGTGTTTAAATAATTATTTTTCGTCGGAAGAGAGCGATAGTTGCGAAGCAAGGTTGGTTGCATGAACAAAGACACTCGCTCTCTGGTAACTAAGCAAAGCAGGAAGTGATCACTGATCTGTCGGAGTGACATGTTAACAGCCAATCGGGTAACAGTATCAACTATCAAGTTTGGTTGCGCCATCTTGTTGTCTGGAGGTTCATTCTTTGCATGGAAGAGAAAGTAAAAAAACGAAGAAATTGCGGAAAAAACGGGAAAAGTCACCTCGACAGTATGGCGGTTTTGGGGATTTTGGGACTGTAGTAAGACCAATGTGGTCTGTATATGATGCAAGGCCGTGCCCACCCTTTAGAGCACAGCTTTAACTTCCTGGCACTAAACCAGGCGTGTCAAACTCATTTTAGATCGGGGGGCCACATGGAGAAAAATCTACTCCCAAATGGGCCGGACTGGTAAAATCACGGCACGATAACTTAAACATAAAGACAACTTCAGATGTGTTTTTCTTTGTTTAAAAATAGAACAAGCACATTTTGACATTTTGTACAAATCATAATGTTTGTATTTTTTTATTATTTATTTTTACATTTACATGTTGCGGTTTATAGTACTCTATCTTTATTTGTCATTATTTATATTTTCTGAATAAATGATGTGATAATGTTTCTTCAGTCAACTCATTGGTGTTAATTTTCAATCTATCAAGATAAAAAAATTACATCAAAATGAAATTACGGTATGTTACTTATGTAGTTTGATCATTTTCCTCAACTGATGCACTAACATCATGTGGTTTATTTTGTACATGTGTATGTGGAGGGAGGTGTGGCCAGCACTGCTTGCAGGAGCGAAAGTCACCGCCTCTGTCCATTGGTACTGAGGACAGAGTGCCATCATATAGGGGCGTGGCAGTGCTGACGGCGAGACACAGCTGAACAGGTGATGAGATCTCCCAGGTGGAACGAGTTATCTAATCATCTGTTGTCTTTAACAGTAAGCGGCCGGGAACAGGAGGGGAGTGAGGATACGGAGGTGACTGGAAAGCCACGTCCTGCTGGAGAAAACTTTTGATAAAATCTATGTACATTAAAACCTGGTTAAAATCTGCACGCTTGGCTCCGGTGCTGTGTCTACTAACAGTGGAAATGCTGGGAAGCAACTTCCACAATGTGGCATCAGCTACAAAGATACAAATAATTGCTATTGCGACATCCAGTGGACACATTTAGAACCGCTGTTTCTTTCATTCAAAAATTTCAGGTTCATTTTTATACTTGGCAAACTCATGCCGCGGGCACTAAACCTTCATTTTAGGAGATTTTTAAGTGATTTTAAAATGTTGTTTACATATTTTTGTTGACATTTCCTTTCTGCTTTGATAGCTGAGTGGATTATAATTAGAATTAAAAACTTTTTTTTTTTCAATCGGCCATAAAAAATATGAATAATTATCGATAATCGACCGATACGAAACACTTAAATCGTGATACAGTTTTCAGCCCTGTGTAAGACATTATAGCAGGAAGCTAAAACAACAAATCCTACGGTGGCCTAAGACTTTTGCACAGCACAGTACACAAGTATCTCAGCGCACATTTACAGCGCTCCACGCCACATGTGCAGGAAATGGTGCGGGTCTGAATCCCAAACCCATCCCCCACCCCCGCCCAGCCCCTTCACACCACTCAGACAGCTATCGGTGCAGGATGCCATTAAAGGAGCTGACGTGGTGCGTGGGGAATGTGTCAGCCTCGACTCCGAGCCAGCCATGGGAGGGACGCGCGGGGGGTCAGGAGGCGAGCGGACCCCCCATCTCCTCGCTTCAAATCACCCCGAAAGACGCTCGCCGCACTCAAAGGGGCCTTTGAAAACCAAACTGCAAAAAACGAGCACCCCTGCTGCAACATGAAACGGAACCTAGAGCAGTCATCTTTCAAAGGACAGGTTCCTCGGGGTGTTCATGAGCGTTCATTAAGAAGGATGCGTGTCGGCTCCCTGGCCTCACAGTCCAGCCGGCTCTTTTCGACACCCTCGCGGCTGCCATTGCAACCTGGAAATCTCTGTAAACACTTTGACAGGAAGGAGGGTGGTTGAGGCGGCGGACATGTAATCCCCCGCTGGAAACTGGAATGTAGCTTTTCTATAAGCAACCAGTAGATGTGACCCCACCGCCCCCCCCCCCCCCCCCCCCACTTCCCAAGAAATTGCGTGTGAACGCTGAGAGAAGCTGTCGCCCTTGCCAAAAACGGCAAAGAAAGAAATGAATAGCGCAGTCTATTGCCGGGGGAACACGTCACGGCGGATCGTAGCAATTCCCCAACAGTGTGGAAATATGCCCCCTAGCAATCATAGCATCATAAGGGCTCATATTTGATAGGGGTGTCCAAAAAAAAAAAAATCGATTTTCAGATTAATCACGATTCTTATTTGTAACGATTTTTAATCGATTAAAAAAAATATATACATATATTTTTTTTTCTTTCCTAATCTGTCCTGTCCAGCCACTCAGACAAATCATATTATTATTGATGTAGATGATAGGTGTCAAACTCAGGGCCCGGTGGCCAAATCTACCTGTATGGATCTGCGTCTTATAGTCTGGTGCGGCTAATTTATGTAAAAATATTGTTTTTCTTCTAAAATTTGGTGGGTGCGGCTTAAATTGGCTCTATTGCCCGGAAAATACTTGTAAATATACTTGTATAGGTGTCAAACTCAGGGCCCAGTGGCCAAATCTACCTGTATGTATCTGCGGCTAATTTATGTAAAAATATATTTTTTCTTCTAAAATTTGGTGGGTGTGGCTTAAATACTAATAATAGATTTTATTTGTAAAAAGCACTTTACATTGAGTAAACGACCTCTAAGTGCTACAGTGTATAAAAGAAATAAAATTAAAAAATGTAAAGATAATTTAAAAAAAACTAAAAACTAAAAACTGGAACAGCCAAATAGCTAAAACTAGTATGCATATATCTAAAAAAAGGCTTTTTTAAAGAGAAGGGTTTTTAAGTCTTTTTTAAAAGCATCCACAGTCTGTGGTGCCCTCAGGTGGTCAGGGAGAGCGTTCCACAGACTGGGAGCGGCGGAGCAGAAAGAAATGCGCTCTATTGCCCGGAAAATACTTGTAAATATACTTGTATAGGTGTCAAACTCAGGGCCCAGTAGCCAAATCTACCTGTATGTATCTGCGGCTTATAGTCCGGTGCAGCTAATATATGTAAAAATATTTTTTTTCTTCTAAAATTTGGTGGGTGTGGCTTAAATGTGCTCTATCGCCCAGAAAATACTTGTAAATATACTTGTATAGGTGTCAAACTCAGGGCCCAGTAGCCAAATCTACCTGTATGTATCTGCGGCTTATAGTCCGGTGCAGCTAATATATGTAAAAAAAAAAATTTTCTCCTAAAATTTGGTGGGTGTGGCTTAAATGTGCTCTATCGCCCAGCAAATACTTGTAAATATACTTGTATAGGTGTCAAACTCAGGGCCCAGTGGCCAAATCTACCTGTATGTATCTGCGGCTTATAGTCCGGTGCAGCTAATATATGTAAAAATATTTTTTTTCTTCTAAAATTTGGTGGGTGTGGCTTAAATGTGCTCTATCGCCCAGAAAATACTTGTAAATATACTTGTATAGGTGTCAAACTCAGGGCCCAGTGGCCAAATCTACCTGTATGTATCTGCGGCTAATTTATGTAAAAATATATTTTTTCTTCTAAAATTTGGTGGGTGTGGCTTAAATACTAATAATAGATTTTATTTGTAAAAAGCACTTCACATTGAGTAAACGACCTCTAAGTGCTACAGTGTATAAAAAAAATAAAATTTTAAAATTTAAAGATAATTTAAAAAAAACTAAAAACTAAAAACTGGAACAGCCAAATAGCTAAAACTAGTATGCATATATCTAAAAAAAGGCTTTTTTTTTTTAAAAAGAAGGGTTTTTAAGTCTTTTTTAAAAGCATCCACAGTCTGTGGTGCCCTCAGGTGGTCAGGGAGAGCGTTCCACAGACTGGGAGCGGCGGAGCAGAAAGAAATGCGCTCTATTGCCCGGAAAATACTTGTAAATATACTTGTATAGGTGTCAAACTCAGGGCCCAGTAGCCAAATCTACCTGTATGTATCTGCGGCTTATAGTCCGGTGCAGCTAATATATGTAAAAATATTTTTTTTTTCAAAAATTTGGTGGGTGTGGCTTAAATGTGCTCTATCGCCCAGAAAATACTTGTAAATATACTTGTATAGGTGTCAAACTCAGGGCCCAGTGGCCAAATCTACCTGTATGTATCTGCGGCTTATAGTCCGGTGCGGCAAATATATGTAAAAAATATTTGTTTTCTTCTAAAATTTGGTGGGTGCGGCTTAAATGCGCTCTACTCAGTGGCCTAGTGGTTAGAGCAGGGGTCACCAACGCGGTGCCCGCGGGCACCAGGTAGCCCGTAAGGACCAGATGAGTAGCCCGCTGGCCTGTTCTAAAAGTAGCTCAAATAGCAGCAATTACCAGTGAGCTGCCTCTATTTTTTTAATTGTATTTATTTACTAGCAAGCTGGTCTCGCTTTGCCCGACATTTTTAATTCTAAGAGAGACAAAACTCAAATAGAATTTGAAAATCCAAGAAAATATTTTAAAGACTTGGTCTTCACTTGTTTAAATAAATTCATGAATTTTTTTACTTTGCTTCTTATAACTTTCAGAAAGACAATTTTAGAGAAAAAATACAACCTTAAAATGATTTTAGGATTTTTAAACACATATACCTTTTTACCTTTTAAATTCCTTCCTCTTCTTTCCTGACAATTTAAATCAATGTTCAAGTAAATTTATTTTTTTTATTGTAAAGAATAATAAATACATTTTAATTTAATTGTTCATTTTAGCTTCTGTTTTTTCGACGAAGAATATTTGTGTAATATTTCTTCAAACTTATTATGATTAAAATTCAAAAAAATTATTCTGGCAAATCTAGAAAATCTGTAGAATCAAATTTAAATCTTATTTCAAAGTCTTTTGAATTTCTTTTAAAATTTTTGTTCTGGAAATTCTAGAAAAAATAATGATTTGTCTTTGTTAGAAATATAGCTTGGTCCAATTTGTTATATATTCTAACAAAGTGCAGATTGGATTTTAACCTATTTAAAACATGTCATCAAAATTCTAAAATTAATCTTAATCAGGAAAAATTACTAATAATGTTACATAAATTATTTTTTTAATTTTTTCAAAAAGATTCGAATTAGCTAGTTTTTCTCTTCTTTTTTTCGGTTGAATTTTGAATTTTAAAGAGTCGAAATTGGAGATAAACTATGTTTCAAAATTTAATTGTAATTTTTTTCGTGTTTTCTCTTTTAAACCGTTCAATTAAGTGTAAATATCATTAATTATTAATAATAACATAGAGTTAAAGGTAAATTGAGCAAATTGGCTATTTCTGGCAATTTATTTAAGTGTTTTTAAACTGGTAGCCCTTCGCATTAATCACTACCCAAGAAGTAGCTCTTGGTTTCAAAAAGGTTGGTGACCCCTGGGTTAGAGTGTCCGCTCTGAGATCGGTAGGTTGTGAGTTCATACCAATACGGCAGAGTCATACCAAAGACTATAAAAGTGGGACCCATTACCTCCCTGCTTGGCACTCAGCATCAAGGGTTGCAATTGGGGGTTAAATCACCAAAAATTATTCCCGGGGGGGGGGCCACCGCTGTGGCTCATTGCTCCCCTCACCTCCTAGGGGGTGATCAAGGGTGATGGGTCAAATGCAGAGAATAATTTCGCCACACTTAGTGTGTGTGTGACAATCATTGGTACTTTAACTTTAAAAAAGTATAATAATAATAATAAAATAAATGCATCTGATAAATCACCCATCTTCTGTAATAGCGGGTGCAATACGAAAACTGCTGTCTCTAAATGGGCTTTTGCCTTATGGTACAAAACAGGAACTACGGTATGGGTAGAAAAGGTTCGTGAAGGAATCTTGTAACATGGCTTGGGTGCAAACCCGACATTTTCCACAACAGAAAAGGGTCGCATGTCGAGCGCAATAAAAGTAGCAATCGCCCGATTGATTTATTTTGCCCTCTTTGAATCATGTACCCCGGGTAAAGTTGCCGCCCCTTGTTTTTGTTTGCTTCCACCTATTTCCGCATCGGGGTGATGTCGGCGTAAATGTTTGTAGTTTATCGTTGTGTGACACTTTGCGACACACTGATGTATTTTTGTCCGCGACACGCTTGCCATCAGGGTCACACTTGACACGAAAACCAAAGGAGTTCCACACGCCAGATCTGAATGATGGCGGAGGATGTTCGATTTCAGGTATATTTGAGGCATTAGCCATATTGCAACGAGCTCGCTTCGCATGTGGCGTCTGTCTCGGCAGCTTGTTTTGGTCTGAATGAAAGTGGGAGTGTGCAGCTTAGTGGATCTGCATAGTCCAGTGCGGATCCACTGAGCTTTCAGCACAGAGCGTATCGTCAGAAGTTGATCAATCGAACCGAGACCATTGATTTGAACGGTTCAATACGAATATGTGTATTGTTGCACCCCTAATATGTGTGTGTGTGTATGTGTGTATATATACACAGTACAGGCCACAATTTGGACACATCTTCTCCTCATTCAATGGGTTTTCTTTGTTTTCACTTAACAAAAAAAGGTGAAATAACTGAAAACATGTTTTGTATTCTAGTTTCTTCAAAATAGCCACACCTTGCTCTGATTACTGCTTTGCACACTCTTGGCATTCTCTTGTTAAGTACATAACTCCACATGTGTTCAGTCATAGTTTTGATGCCTTCAGTGACAATCTACAATGTAAATAGTCATGAAAATAAAGAAAATGCATTGAATGAGGAGAAGGTGTGCACAAACTTTTGCTTGTACTATATATATATATATATATATATATATATATATATATATATATATATATATATATATATATATATATATATATATATATATACTACCGTTCAAATGTTTGGGGTCACCCAAACAATTTCGTGGAATAGCCTTCATTTCTAAGAACAAGAATAGACTGTCGAGTTTCAGATGAAAGTTCTCTTTTTCTGGCCATTTTGAGCGTTTAATTGACCCCACAAATGTGATGCTCCAGAAACTCAATCTGCTCAAAGGAAGGTCAGTTTTGTAGCTTCTGTAACGAGCTAAACTGTTTTCAGATGTGTGAACATAATTGCACAAGGGTTTTCTAATCATCAATTAGCCTTCTGAGCCAATGAGCAAACACATTGTACCATTAGAACACTGCAGTGATAGTTGCTGGAAATGGGCCTCTATACACCTATGTAGATATTGCACCAAAAACCAGACATTTGCAGCTAGAATAGTCATTTACCACATTAGCAATGTATAGAGTGTATTTCTTTAAAGTTAAGACTAGTTTAAGGTTATCTTCATTGAAAAGTACAATGCTTTTCCTTCAAAAATAAGGACATTTCAATGTGACCCCAAACTTTTGAATGGTAGTGTATATATATATATATATATATATATATATATATATATATATATTAGAGATGTCCGATAATATCGGCCTGCCGATATTATCGGACGATAAATGCTTTAAAATGTAATATCGAAAATTATCGGTATCGTTTTTTTATTATCGGTATCGTTTTTTAAAAATTGTTTTTATTTTTTATTAAATCAACACAAGATACACTTACAATTAGTGCACCAACCCAAAAAACCTCCCTCCCCCCTTTTACGCTCATTTACACTCATTCGCACAAAAGGGTTGTTTCTTTCTGTTATTAATATTCTGGTTCCTACATTATATATCAATATATATCAATACAGTCTGCAAGGGATACAGTCCGTAAGCACACATGATTGTGCGTGCTGCTGGTTAATTTGACTCATTTTCATTAATTACTAGTTTCTATGTAACTGTTTTTATATTGTTTTACTTTCTTTTTTATTCAAGAAAATGTTTTTAATTTATTTATCTTATTTTATTTTATACATTTTTAAAAAAAAGGACCATATCTTCACCATACCTGGTTGTCCAAATTAGGCATAATAATGTGTTAATTCAACAACTGTATACATCAGTATCGGTTGATATCGGTATCGGTAATTAAAGAGTTGGACAATATCGGAATATCGGATATCGGCAAAAAGCCATTATCGGACATCCCTAATATATATATATATATATATATATATATATATATATATATATATATATATATATATATATATATATATATATATATATATATATATATATATATATATATATATATATATATATATATATATATATATATATATATATATATATATATATATATATATATATATATATATATATATATACATATATAACACAACGAATTTTACAAATTCAAAACGGGAAGAAGATAGTCATGTTCAAACACTCAAAAACAATATGTCTCTAGAACAATATTATTATGTAGCATATTTCTTCTGCAAAGAAAGTATATTGTGTGGCTATTTATTTATTTTATTTCATTTTCTTGATAAGAGTACTTTTTGAGCATGTTCAACAACAAGTCAAATTTTTCTTTGTACTTTTCCCCCCCTTAACAATAACGACCTCACTCCAATTACCGCCCGCTTTCAAAATTAAATACATATTAAATTAGCGCATTTACGGAATAACAAGAACTTTTCAGTGTCAAAATGTCAATGAATGAAACAAACTAAGGCCCTAAAAAGTGTATGCACTAAAAAGGTACACCATATCACCGCATATCATAGCATGCTAGCAGCATAGGGGATGACCGCGATTTGTTCGGCATTCCTGTGAGAAAAAATCTGGAATTTCAAATCCGATAAAAAATGCGTGCCCATGGGTACAAATTGCACATTTTCCATGCTTATGCTAATGCTATCCAGGTTAGCGTATAGCGGTTTCGGTTGTAAGACAGCAGTATTTATACGATTTTTGGGGCTTTTTTTTTGTGACTGTTAAAACGCCTGATTCGATGGCAGCTTATTTCAAAAAGTAGCGCAAAGTTACAATGTTTTAGTGGCTTTTATAAAAACAACAACATTACATTAGCTTGCGGTTTTCCAAGTATCTACTGTATATATATATATATATATATATCCATCCATCCATCCATCCATTTTTCTACCGCCTGTCCCTTTTTGGGGTCGCAGGGGGTGCTGGAGCCAATCTCATATATATATATTTAAAATAATTATATATATATATATATATATATATATATATATATATATATATATATATATATATATATATATATATATATATATATATATATATATATATATATATATATATATATATAAACTTTTGAACGGTAGTGTATATATGTATATATATGTATATATGTATGTACTGTATATATATAAAATCCCCTAAAGAGCAGGGAAACCTGCGAAACAGGCTTGTAGGGATGAAATAGCTTCTGTGTTTACGTATATTCCGCTTTACCCCGGTATTGAGCACTGTATAACAGATAAACCACAGTAACCTCAACTATATATATATATATTTTTTTATAACAATACATTTTTAAAAATGCAACCAGAAGGAAATTTTTTAACCTGTAACCTCTTTAGAAAAAGTTTTATTATAATTATTATACCAACAAATACAACGCGAAAATAGATTCTGAGTCGAATCGTCACCCCAGGAATCGGAATCGGAATCGGATCGGATGGTTAGTTGCCCAAAGAGTCACAGCCCTTGTCGCAGGGCATGATTAATGGGGATTGGATTTTGCGCGAAATGGCACGATGGGAACGTCCCCGGAGGGTCCGATTGGCGGGAATGTTTCTGTTTGGACGCACAAAAGCATGAGCTGGTCTCTCAGTATTCACACGAGGACAGGGGACACGTCTGGTTATGACGGAACGCTGTAAAGAGGACAATATGACACCATGATGCATGAGCAGAGTTATTAGCGGGTCTTTTGTTTCGTATCCCTCTATTGTCTTCGACATCCTGGTGGACACCACAAATCAAACAATCCAGCAGCAGGAACAAGCGAGTGTCTCCGAATCCCGCTCGCGGGGCTCGATCAATGTTTGTGTACCTTCAGTTTTTTTTCCATTCCAGTGAAAGAGTTGCCAGGCTGCGCGCTCACTCGGCCTGAGCGGGAGTCTTGGGGTAATTGTCCAGTTCCTTCCAGTTTCCGGAGCTGCCCGTGGGGCTGCGGTTGGTGGCCTTGGTGAGCAGCGTGGTCCTGCGCAGGCTGCTGTCCGAGTCCTCCTTGCGGAAGTCGGCCTTGATGCGGTGGCAGCAGGGCAGGCAGTTCACGAAGTCCTGCAGAAGGTGGCCGCTGAAGATCATGTAGATCCACGGGTTGCAGCAGCTGTTGAGGCTGGCCAGCAGCGCCGACAGCATCACCGCCGTGTTCTCGGAATCTGGAGGAAAAAGAAAGAAGAAGGATTCAGTTGGCTCGCTCGGTCATCCGTCTGGGTTCAAGTCCTCCGGAGGTGAAACATGAGAGCAAATGTTCCAAACAGCTAATCTTACACACGACTATGTTTTCTTCCAAAAAACAGGATTTTAGATCAGGGCTGGGCGTTACGGCTGAAAACTGTATCACGATACCAAAAAAAATTATTTATATTTTTTATGACTTATGAGGACCAGAAGAAAATTAGGTAACACTTTAGTATGGGGAACACATATTCACCATTAAAGGCCTACTGAAACCCACTACTACCGACCACGCAGTCTGATAGTTTATATATCAATGATGAAATCTTAACATTGCAACACATGCCAATACGGCCGGGTTAACTTATAAAGTGCAATTTTAAATTTCCCGCTAAACTTCCGCTTGAAAACGTCTGTGTATGATGACGTATGCGCGTGACGTCACTAGTTAAACGGAAGTATTGGGACACCATTGAATCCAATACAAAAAAGCTCTGTTTTCATCTCAAAATTCCACAGTATTCTGGACATCTGTGTTGGTGAATCTTTTGCAATTTGTTTAATGAACAATGAAGACTACAAAGAAGAAAGTTGTAGGTGGTATCGGTGTATTAGCGGCTGGCTACAGCAACACAACCAGGAGGACTTTGACTTGGATAGCAGACGCGCTAGCCGACGCTAGCCGCCGACCGCACGGATGATCGGGTGAAGTCCTTCGTCCTTCCGTCGATCGCTGGAACGCAGGTGAGCACGGGTGTTGATGAGCAGATGAGGGCTGGCTGGCGTAGGTGGAGTGCTAATGTTTTTATCATAGCTCTGTGAGGTCCCGTTGCTAAGTTAGCTTCAATGGCGTCTTTAGCAACAGCATTTTTAAGCTTCGCCAAGCTGGAAAGCATTAACCGTGTATTTACATGTCCAGGATTTAATAGTATTGTTGATTTTCTGTCCATCCTTCCAGTCAGGGGTTTATTTATTTTGTTTCTATCTGCATCTGAGCCCGATGCTATCAAGTTAGCTCCGTAGCTAAAGTGTTTCGCCGATGTATTGTTGTGGAGATAAAAGTCACTGTGAATGTCCGTTTCGCGTTCTCGACTCTCATTTTCAAGAGGATATAGTATCCGAGGTGGTTTAAAATACAAATCCGTGATCCACAATAGAAAAAAGAGAAAGTGTAAAATACAATGAACCCTTGTACCTAAGTTACGGTCAGAGCGAAAAAAGATACATCCTGCACTGCACTGTAGTCCTTCACTCTCACGTTCCTCATCCACGAATCTTTCATCCTCGCTCAAATTAATGGGGTAATCGTCGCTTTCTCGGTCCGAATCTCTCGGCCCTCCAGCTTGCGACGTCACGCTACTTCCGGTAGGGGCAAGGCCTTTTTTTTTATCAGCGACCAAAAGTTGCGAACTTTATCGTCGTTGTTCTCTACTAAATCCTTTCAGCAAAAATATGGCAATATCGCGAAATGATCAAGTATGACACATAGAATGGATCTGCTATCCCCGTTTAAATAAAAAAATGTCATTTCAGTATGGCCTTTAATTAGTTCAGTGGTTCTTAACCTGGGTTCGATCGAACCCTAGGGGTTCGGTGAGTCGGCCTCAGGGATTCGGCGGAGGCCGGACACACCCGTCTCATCGTGTAAATAAAAACTTCTCTCTATTGGCGTATTATGGATACCCCCAAACAATGTTCCCTCTAACTCAGTGGCCTAGTGGTTAGAGTGTCCGCCCTGAGATGGCTAGGTTGTGAGTTCAAACCCCGGTCGAGTCATACCAAAGACTATAAAAAATGGGACCCTTTACCTCCCTGCTTGGCACTCAGCATCAAGGGTTGGAATTGGGGGTTAAATCACCAAAAATGATTCCCGGGCGCGGCACCACTGCTGCCCACTGCTCCCCTCACCTCCCAGGGGGTGAACAAGGGTGATGGGTCAAATGCATAGGACAAATTTCACCACACC